>NC_133620.1:460021298-460058798 GCF_048593235.1 Sminthopsis crassicaudata
AAAAGGCAAATTTTGGAAACCTGCGAGCTTCCTACAAGTGCAGCGGGCGCCTCTTGGACAGTCAGCCTCCATGGGAGGACTTCAAGGAAAGACGGGATGACCACTTGTCGTGGATGTTGGGTAAGCGGTTCAGAGATCGAAAGGATCTTAGGCGCCGTCCTCCCCGGCCCTTTTATGTTAGTTCCTGAATAACTGAGGCCCCTCAAGTTAACTGAGTCACTCTGGCTTACCCAGCTGACGGGTCTAGGAATTGAGGTTCGCACCCCGGCCTTTCTGACAAAAAACCTGCCACCCTCTTTGTCAGGAATGGGTCCTGCTGATTTCTAGGATCCCATAAAACTCAGACTTGTGATTGTACAACGGCAGCCCAAAATGGCAGCAACCCTTTCATTAAACAGAAAAGCAATTTAGGGTCCCCCTTGCCCTTCCCCCACTTTTTTTTTTTTAATAAAACCATGGCATTGTTCACTAAGAAGACATCATCAGCTGAGTGATAGAAATTGTCCATTCTTCCCCCAAGACTGATCTGGCTTGTTTCCTTTTTTTCTGTGTCAGTCACACATCCAGGCTGCTATTCACACTTCATTCACAATTCCTCTGTACCTATAATCTCTGTTATTTTTCTGTCGACTCCTCATGCCTCATTAGTCATGTTTGACACCTGCACCTAATACCTTTTCACTGGCAACGCAGGACAGCTTTTGACAAGAAGAGATATTTTCCCGAATTGCTTCAGCAGAGGTCTTCAAGTGTGCAGTGAAGGTATTATATGGGGTTAATGTGATTTTCCCCCCTATTCAATAAAATTTACATCTCATTTTACCTATTCATTAAAACCAACATCTCTCCCTGTCAAATATATAGCTCCACTCAGTCTCCCTTTTCAGAACGCGCTTTGGGCTATTGTGCCGAGCGGAGGGGGGGCTTCCACACAGAGGAACACGGTCTGTCGAGTGTGGATTTCTCACTCAAGGTGTTAAGCGAAGAGGCAGCTTGGGGAGAGCACAAGCATCCAATCTCCAGGCCCAGGATCTGAGTTCAAATCCCGCTTCTGAACCAAGCACGGAACCTCCACCAAACTCAGTCCCTCACGGAGCAAAATGGGAGGGGGCCTCAGATGGTCTTAAGAGCACCTTCCAGGGCTCTATCTATTACCCAATGGACAGGGATGACAAGTGCCTAAGAGACGCCAAATAAACAAAAAACGATGGACGGATAGATGACTGCATGAATAAATAAATAAATCCATTAAAAAATCCCTCAATTCAAGGACTTTAAAAATAAGGACGCAGAGATAAGGCCCTAAGTTCACAATGAACTTAATAATGAACGTTAATTCATAAGGAAGAATGTAAGCTTGTGAAGGGCTCGGGCTATCCCCAGGGGCTTGCACAGTACTAGGTTCGACCAATCGAAAAGCATTTATTAATCATCTGCTAGGGGCCGGGAACTTCGGCTCTTAGATAAACAGACTTCTGCCCTCAAAGAGCCCCCATTCTAGTGGAACAGCTTACCTGTTACAGTAAGCATTTTACTAAACGCTTAATAAATGCTTGTATTACTGAGCTGGATTCTCTCAATGAAAACGTCATGCATGTACATATGGAATATATGTGTGTGTGTGTGTATGGATATATAGATACATAGTTGTACACACACAACCTTCCTGGCCGCTAATTCAATAAAAAGTAAGTGGCGTTTATAAGTTTTAAAAACACATTGACCAACTCTGTCTTCCCTAATTCAATAAAACCAAGTAGCATTTTTCTGAAAAGTAAGTATTGTTGATACACGAATTTTCCCCTCTGCCTGGGCCAGTTCTGCGCGCCAGTCTGCAAACAGGCATGCTAATGCTAAACCAACACAACAACGTTCTGGATCCTGGGGGGAGGAGGCCGGCCCTCTCCTTCTGAAATGGAAGAGCAGCTGTTCAGCATCATAAAATCCGAGTTTACAAACCACGGCTGGCACCGGGCTCTCTCTTGGAAGGAGGAGGAGGAGGAGGAGGAAGAAGAAGAGGAGGAGGAGGAGGAGGAGGTGGCCCTCCTTTTATTGAACCTGCTGCTGACTTAAGTTAGAGGTAGGGGATGTGGAAGCTGGGTTACCTTCAGCAGGATCCTTGCCCTCATTGGGTCAACCTGTATTAGAGGAAGGTTCCCTTGAGCTAGAATGGAGAGAGCAATGGCCTCAGCGAGTAAAAGCTGGATTCGAATCCTACGTCTAACCTTAGTTACATGGCTTTGTATGTCACTTAATCTGTACCTCAGTTTCCACATCTGTGAAATGGGGCTAATAATATCAGAAGTACCCATCTTGAGAATTGTTATATTCCTCCCAGTCTTGTCAACTTTAAAAATGCTACAAACTAATCATTCTTCTTGGCTTTGATTCCCAGAGATCTTCTGGATCACTTCCTCTTCCCCTAGTGGCTACTCTCTCCCACTAACCGAAAATTACCTTGTAGTTAGCTCTATACATTATTGACATACGTGTATACGTTTTTTCTCTCTCTTGATAGAAGGTAAGCTCATGGAGGTCGGATAGTTTCTTTTTTGTCTTGCAAATCTAGCACCATGAGGTTACAAAAAACTTTAATAATGCCTATGGATTATCTGATTGTAAGGCACAGTACTAAGTGATTAGCAAAAAGGGGGGGGGGGGAGAAAGCCATAGATAGTAAGCTTCCTGAAGGGGAATCTATTTCTTTTCTTTCTTTTTTTTTTTTTTTTGCTTTGCATAATCAGGTTTTAGCACAGTATTTGGTACATTCTTATTTTATGATTAATTTTCAGAGGGAGGGAAGAAAAAAGATTGCTCGCATGGCCCTTCCAATATCTTATATCTTGGTCTACAATTGAAGACCAATGATAATAACGTAAATAATAATGTAAAATAATATATACATATATAATATAACATATATTATATATGTATATATACATATATAATATAATACATATTATATATGTATATATACATATATAATATAATACACATTATATATGTATATAATATGTAATAATGTAAAATGATCCATAGTCATTTAGAATTGATGTGACAGAGCTTTTTAAAAATCAAATATTCATGATGAATCGAGTCTCCCTCGGGAATATCATTTTATTTTTAAAGAAAAGATGATTATAGAAATAAATAGGGAGGAAATTCCCCCTCTTCCTTCCTTGAACCACAAAAGCAAAAAACGACCATCTCATGAGTAGGGAAAACCTTATTCGTGACCATGGACCTCATCAAGATTTTCATGTTAGTGCAAGATTAAATAATGAAAGGGAGCTCTGAGGACAATCTGTTCAAATTCTTCATTTTGGAGTTAAGGAAATTAAAACTGAGTTTGGGCAGCAAAGTGGTGAAATGGAGAAGGATGTTGGGCCTGAAGTCAAGAACACCTTCCTGAGTTCAAATCCAGCCCCAGACATGCGCTAGCTGTGTGACTGTGGGCAAGTCACTTCATCCTGTTTGCCTCAGTTTCCCCATCTGTTAAATTAGCTGGAGAAGGAAATCCAATGTTTTTGCCAAAAAAAACCCAAGTGGGGTCACAGAGGGTGAGACACTGACAAGATTGAGAGGCAAAGTGATTTGCCCAGCATCACCCGGGTAAACAAGGGGGGAGAGGAAGAATTCACATCCAAGCCTTCCGACTTCAGATTCAGAAGAGCCATACAGCATGGTGGAATAAATCTTTGTCAGAGAAACTCTCGAGACCTGGATTCCAGTCGTGCGTAACTCCAGGAAACTACCCTCCCCCTGTGAACCTCAGTTTCCTCATTTGGAAAACGGCCGCAACAACATGTGTACGAGCTTCTACACAAGGTTTTTGTGGGCAAAGCGCTGAAAGCTCTCTATAACCTGAGTTATGGTAATGAGGCCCACGGAAGGACTTGAAAAAAGAGTTTCATAATGAGCAATAATTATTCCAACATATAAAAACGTCTTCAGATAGAGAACAACACATGACATCGATGATCTGCATCATTAAACAATATTTCACTTTAAACGTGATCGAACCAGACACGGGCCATCTCTTCATGTTTTACTAATTTAAAAAATGCCGTGGAGGGTGGGCCGGGGTAAGCTCTGGTGACAAAGCTTTTGATCCCAACTCCTTTCTCACCTTTTCCTAATAATCCTGCCTTTCTTTTAAGACTCAGCTCAAAAGCGACCTTTGCAGGAAGTCTTTCTCTCCTGGCTCCACTAGTGGCTAATTCCTTCCCTTCTAGGATTACACACACACATGCACACATGTTCATATTATTCACAGCACTTGGCGATTTTAAGAGAAATAAAATCCCGATATTTATTTAAAGTTGCCATACTCTTATTTAAAAGTCTATTCATGGAATCATGGGATAGATCTGGAGTCAGGAGACACGGGTTACTTTATTTCTCTGGCCCCAATTAATCTACACGTGTGTGTGTGTGTGTGTGTGTGTGTGTGTGTGTGTGTGTGTGTGTGTGTAACCAGGCCCCTGAATTCCAAATCCAGTGCTTTTTCCATTCTATCCCTGCCTTCTGAGAAGTGAATTGACTTTTTCGAAGTCATGGAGACACGCAGGGATCTGAACAAGGTTTGCCCAACTCCAAAGCCTTCCTTCCACCTCGCCGTCTTTTTGATTTGCTTGGATCTGTGTCTAGCTGGCTCAGGGAGGCAACTCTTGGTATGATTCTTGGAGAGCTGCTTGAGGGGCGTCCGTAGTCAACCCCCTCCTGCCTTGAGTGTACACGGAGCATTTCAGGCCTTCATCCAGGCAAGGGCTCACAGAGAAAGGAAAAGCAGAACATGGCAAGAGGTAAAAGAACCGAGTGAACACAATCCCTCTCGGCCTGGCTGAGGGAGGTGTTCCGATTCTCTGGATGTTTACACAAAACCAGGGACTGTCTTTTCTTTTTTGTCCTTTGGACAGTGTGGTCTGGTGGCCCCCCAGGGTCTGTCCCTCACTCGGCTGACCTGGACAAGAATGGGGGAAAAAACCCTGAGTTTCAAGAGCAGGGGCCAGATAAAGGAATCTAAGGAGAGCAAGAAATGATGAAAATTATAGATGTAGCCGCAAGGAGCGACCAGCGGCATTCTAAACCGGGGCAGGTGGCCATGGGAGGCAATGGAAGAAACCATTTGGGAATTGCTGTCCTGGAGAGATCTCCCGGTCCTGACCACAGGAATGGGGAATGAGTGATTGAACTAACAAATTTGGTGCTATTTAAGCTGTTACCATTTTCCCCACAAATAAAACTGAGCATTGGACAGACAGCAGGAGCAGAGGAGGGTGATAGCTTGGGTATTTCATAGACTGTTGATTCTTGGGCTAGAAGGAACCAGAGACTTCATTTAGCTTATTTCTTTCCAGGATGAATGACACATTTACGAGACACAGGGCTCCCCCCCTTCCCCTCGACTCCCCCGCTTTCACCTCCCAGACAGAGGGCCGTCTATTCCTTCCTCCATTTTGTACCTGGAGTTTATAAAAGTAAAAGGCCAGCATTTCCCTGGGTACTTGCATTTCTTGGCCAAAGCTAATATCCAGAGGGCAGGGTAGAGAAACTTGACAGCGCTCCCAGCTTCCCACAAAAATCCCCTTCATCCCTCCATGAAACAGGGAAGATGACTTGTTATGACTGTGTAGGAGGCCGTACGTGCTCTCTCCATCTCTGAAAGCATCAGCTGTGGCTGCGATGGGAAGATTTCTCCCCGCTCCACATTCCTCCCTTGCTGCTCGTTCTCCCCATCTCCTGTGGGTTAACCAGGCCACCCTCCCACATTCTCCCTTCTCACTGCCTCCCTTTTCCCAAGGCTTTATGTGTTTATTTGGGGGAAGGGAGGAAGATGCTGATTCAACTCAGTCCCACTTCAATGCAGAGAAAATAAAACCAGCAGCCATTGTAAGAGAGAAGAGGGTCTCCGGGGGCCGGAGAACCCACTCTCCCTTAGGAGGCTGGATCACCTAGCTCAGCGACTCGCAAACTTCTGGATCTCAGGCCTTTGGGGATTCTTCAACCTCACTGAGGACCTCAAAGAGCTTTTGCTTTTCTACTGCATTTACCGAATTAGAATTCAGAACATTTTATCATCATTGTATAGTTTTAACTATAAAAAAACTTTCCAAAAGAGTCTCAGGCCACACTGAAAATCCTTTGAGAATCCTCAGTTTACAGATGAGGAAACCGAGGCCCCAAAGTTGACGAGGTTACGGCAAGAAGCAGCAGCAGATCTGAACCCAGACCCTGGGAGTCTGGAGGGGAGCGCTCTTCCCCACGCCTGACGCTCCCCCCCGAGCCCCGCTGTCTGGTGGGTTCGAGACGCAGTGACAAGAGGCACCTTGGGAGGGACTGGTTCTGTAGCCGGGTCACCGGTTAGCAGAGCAGCTGGAAGCTGGCTCTCCCCCAGGTCTGTTTCCTTCCAACATACCTCTCAAACCCGTCCTCATCATCTCGACTAGCTCTGCAGATATAATTTCACTTCCTCGGTTTTATTTTTAATCACTCCTTAAGGGGCAAAGGGCAACGAGAAAGCCTTGGCAGGCCCGGGGCTCGAGGTGTGGGCCAGTTCTTGATGCTCTTGGGGACTACCTTGTTTTCATGAGATTCCAAGGCTGGGCCTGCAGAACCCGGGCCGAGCAGGCGTGGCGGTCTGGTGAAATGTCTGCTTCCTCCTTTCTCCTCCTCTTCCTCCTCCCCCAGTCTCCTCTGAATCCTGGCTCTCCCCATCTCTAACACATGGCTCCCCAATGGGGCAGGACAAATCCATTCTCCCCTTCGCCATGGCTAGCTTCCATGGCAGCCGAAAATCTAACAAAGCCCCCGCGTTACCTTGGCAGTCATGATTTACAACTGCATTTAGCTGAATCTAATCAGAAGTGTGAATACTCCCCTCCTATCTGGCACACATCACCGGGGCTCTAATTATTCACACATTTTGGCAAGCATTCTGGTGTTCCCCTACCAAGCCCCTAATCCCAGCAGATCAGTTAAAATAAATGAAAGAGAGAATCAAAAGCCACTTTAAAAATTCAACTGTTCTCCAAATGAGTTTGAACAGGCTCCAGGACACTCGTGGTTGCAGCTGACTGGCATTTAAAAATATAAGGGCCCTTTCTTCCCTCCCCTCGGTCCCCACCGCCTCCCTGGGAGAAGAGCACACATTCTCCCTATTATGCAAACTGCCAGGTTTACAGGCCTCTGGCAGATTCCAAATGGTCCACACTGACGGGGAAGAAGGCACCACCGGTATCCTCAGGAAAATCCACATCAAAGGCCTTCCTCAGCCACACGGGTAACCCATTACCAGCGGCCGGCCGGCCCCATCCCTCCAACGCCCAGAACTCTCAGCACGAAAAGAGATCTCCCACGTGCAGGAAGTCGGAAGTCCGTGGACCCAAATGCCCCGAAAATGTGGACGGGCTCACACTGGGGCACTGGGGATGTTTCTGTCCTGGCTGTTACTGTTTTAAAAGGACAGCTGGCATTTTTCAGACTCACACTCATCATTTTAGACTGGTGGGTCTTGTGCTAAGATCCATGAACTTGTTTTCAAAAAGGACTGGGATAATAGTATTTCAATAGAATTGATTTCTTTTGTAATCTTATCCATTTTTAGTTACATGTTTAAAAGTCATATATTGAGAAGGAAGAAAAATAAAGGAGAACCTGTTATTAAAGAGTCGTGAGCTAATGGGTATGAAATTGGACGGTTCCCTCCAGGATCACCTAGTTCATTTTTCAAATAACCTCCAAAGAGGGTCCCCCAGATAGCCCAGCAGCAGCACGTCCCCAGCACCCAGCTGTGTGAGCCATGATCCAGGTGTAGGCTCTTGGACCTACACTTTATCCCAGCGGCTTCCTGCACTGGGAGTCCTCTTATAAAGGGGCCTTCGGGGGCTGGAATGGCCAGGCTGGCCACGTTGGTGACAGGGCACCTGTGTTGGTGACAGGGCACCTGTGTGGATTTTCCTGAGGACAATGACAGCCCTTACGCTGCAAACCCCCGGACAAAGGAACCCAGGTTCTCAGATGTTGGATCGGACTCCTTCCACACCAGGACTCGATTTCCGGGAGCCTCTGTTTCCTTACCAGTCGGGTGGATAATCGAGCGCCCCCACCTCCGTCTCCGCCTCCCCTCCTCCCCGTGTTGTGAAGAGCCAGCCAGATGACATATGTGAAAGAATGTGGAAAGGGTAAGGGAATCACACGCAAGGATGAGGTGATACAGGATAATTGGACGGCGTTCTTGCGTTCCTGTACGGGATCACGGGGTCAGAGAAGAACAAAATTACTTCCCGTCACCGCACAAGGCCCCTTCTAGGCATTCTAACAAGAACTGTGGCCAGATGTTCAAACGGCACAATTATCTGAGGTGGAGGAGAGAGTGCTCCCTTCTCTTCCCTCCCCTCCCTGTTTGGTGCTTGTTATAGGTAGGTGTGGAGGCCCAATGGGCAATTTCACACCTGCCAAAGATCAGCATTTTCAGGAAGGGAACAAGGACAACAGCTTTGGTGAATTTTCTATGCTCAACATCTGGTTTTCCCCCATCTGGGCCACCCTCCCCGCACGCACCAGCTGGTCCCACCACCGTTATCTCTTCTCTCACAGAAACAATCGAGAGTTCTGCCAGGAGGCGGCCCTGCCCTCCAGGAGTTTGTCATCTACAAGGGGATGGGGCTCCAGTGGAAGCAGCAGGCCCAGGCCCGAGAGATGCTCCGTGGAGAAGGTCCAGAGGCGGGGGGAGGCCGCGGGGGGGGGGGGGGGGGGGGGGAGGGAGGCCGCGGGGGGGGGGGGGGGGCAGGGCCAGGAGGACGGCCGAGTCAGACACCAAAGGGCCAGGAAGACACATGTTTACAATCACGGGCCGGCCCAGCGAGAGGTCTGCGTCCTCACATCTGGGTTCCCTGAACACTGGGCTCTCTGAGCCAGACTCTGCTGGCCCCAAGCTTTATTATTTAAGACAGGAGGTGGGGGTCTTGGAGAGGGAGGAGAGGGGGGGAGAAAGTGAGGGAAACCCTAATGCTTCTAAAATCTGACCAAGATGTTTTTCAAATGGTCATTCATGAGAGAAAAGAGCTGTTTGCTAAGTCCCTCCCAGGTGCCCTGGGTAACTGAGATACCTTTGTTACCTGAGTCGGCAGTCTCCCAAGGAAAATATCACCAGGACTTGTCTATTTATATAAAATACGCCAGCCATTTATGCGTCTTTACGTTTGGGGGGTGACGGTAATGTGGCCGGGAGTTGTTGATGTTACACGCATGTGAAATAACACGGTAGAAATCTGCTTTTAAAAATTATTTTTCAGAGGTGTCACCATGGAAACTGGCCAACATAATCTCTCTGCACCTAACTCCGGGGGAAAGGAATAACGGCGACCGAAGGGAGGGGGAATCCAAACACAGAAAATTCTCATAAATTCTGGGGTGTGCTGAAAACTTTAATGAGGGGCATTTTCCTGCTGCTTTGGCTTGGAAGACCAACTGTTGCCATTGCAGTTTTGAACTTTCTTTGATTTTTTTTTTTCCAAAGGGAAGGGGAAAAAAAGGAAAAGAAAAATCAAATTGGGAAGTTTAGTGAAATGACTGCAAAAGTATAAATCATTTGGAAGTCTAAAACAGCCCCTGGCTTGTTCTAGAAGTCAAGTGAACTCCAGATAGGAGCAAGAGAAAGAGGAGGAACGGGGATGTGGGGGAGGGGAAGGAGAGAACTGAAGGAGAAAGAAAACAAGTTAGGAAAAAGCAAAAAGAAAACCTGGAGGAACAGAGTGTCTCAGCAGCCTTTCTGATTCAGATTGGGCACCGGTGTCTAGACATAGTGTCTCTGTCCCCAAATGGGCCCTCTGAAAGATGGAGCTTTGCAAGCTAACTCAATCTAAGGCATTCCATGCTTTAGAAGTCATTTTTAAATTTATTTTGGCAGTCATTATCACTGCTGGAAAATACGTGAGAAGCCTTATTATAACTACTAGTGATAGTTATCGGTAATTACTAATTAATGATTAGTCATATTATTGTTAATTATAAAATTCAGATCCAGATATCAGTAAGGATTACTTGTCTTTTAAAAGTGTTTTCTCTCTCGACTCTCAACCCCAGTGCTCCTTACTCTCTATGGGGGCTCCATTTTACTCAAGATATAGTCAATAGAACTTGTTGGAATGGGGAAGATTTGGGATTCAAATTCTACCCCCAGACAGTCACTAGCTGTGTTTCTGGGAGAAAAACACTTAATCTCTCTCACTATCAGTTTCCTCATCTGTAAAATGGGGATAACATCAGTGCTCATCTCTCCTGGCTTGTCAGAAGCTAATGAGATAATAGCCATAAAGTACTAAATAAATGCTACCTCTCTAGGAGACCGAATTCCCTTTTGCCTTTTTTTTTTTTTTTTTTTTTTTTTTTGGTACCTTCTGTGCTTAGGACTGTGCTTGGTACATCCTAAAAACAAACAACCCCCACCCCTTTTTAGGGATTGATTCTGAGTCTTCTTGTTTTTGACTTAAATAAGTCTATTACAACATAATTTTTTTCCATTCTCTGTCATAAATGGTAACTTAATATTTTCTATACCCCGAAATACTCTCAACTCCCTTCTTTTAGGATTTATGGAAGTCGTCTCCTCTTATGCACATTTTTGCTTCCTCCCTCCCTTCTCTTCTCCCTCCCTTCCTATTCCCTACCTCCTCTTTCTCTCTCTCTTCTTCCTTTTTCTTTCTCTCTTTCTTTTTCTTTCTTTCTTTGTCTCTTTCTTTGTCTCTTTCTTTCTTTTTTTCTCTTTCTTTCTTTCTTTCTTTCTTTCTTTCTTTCTTTCTTTCTTTCTTTCTTTCTTTCTTTCTTTCTTTCTCTTTCTTCTTTCTTTCTCTTTCTTTCTTTCTTTCTTTCTTTCTTTCCTTCCTTCCTTCCTTCCTTCCCTCCCTCCCTCCCTCCTTCCCTCCCTCCCTTTCCTTCCTTCCTTCCTTCCTTCCTTCCTTCCTTCCTTCCTTCCTTCCTTCCTTCCTTCCTTCCTTCCTTCCTTCCTTCCTTCCTTCCTTCCTTCCTTCCTTCCTTCCTTCCTTCCTTCTCTCCATCACTCTTTTCTTCCTTCCTTTCCTTTTTCTTCTCTTCTGTTTCCTCCATACACCTTCTTTTCCCCTTCCCTTTCTAGATTCTATTTCCTTAATTAAAAAACAAGTCTAGTACTATCTTTGACTGACTCAGAAAACATCAAAAACCTAAGTAGACCCCTGCCCCTGTCACACACACAACCACCATCACCACCCATCACCACCCAAAACTGCGTTTTATGCATTTATTGTCCTACATTACATTTAAAAAATGCATTTTCCCTCCCTACCCCAT
The DNA here is from genome assembly GCF_048593235.1 of Sminthopsis crassicaudata. Lineage (NCBI taxonomy): Eukaryota > Metazoa > Chordata > Mammalia > Dasyuromorphia > Dasyuridae > Sminthopsis > Sminthopsis crassicaudata. Next base: position 460,032,627 of record NC_133620.1, read on the forward strand.
CAGGGACTAGTATGCCTGTTTAGATGAAACATTTCTTTAGAAATCAACATTATTAATAATAAAAAGTCACGGTCAGATTTGGGCATTTTTCATACTTTGTCTTTCTTCAAGTATTTTCAGTGTGACCTAATTCATGTGAACAATAATCAGTAAATCTTGGGGAGGAAAGAGTAGGCCTCTTGAAAAACAAAAAACAACAACAATGACAATAACTTGTTCTTCTCTTCCCTAAGAAAAGTCCTCTCTCTGCCCATAAAGGAACTTCAATGACTTGGTTCAAAAATATATAGAATTGGAGCAGAAAGGAATCTCAGAAGTCATCTATTCTTTTTATTATTTATTTATTTATTCATTTATTTGTGACTTAGAACTTGCCATTTTATTCTCTCCTTTTTTTTTTTTTTTTTTAAATAAGTCATCTATTCTTAAACCTTCACTTTATGAGTGAGGAAATTGAGGCTCTGAGGGATTAAATAACCTAAGATCCTATAGGCAAATGTTTAGGATAGTGTCTGGCACATAGTAGGCACTTAATATTGATTGAGCAATTAAAGCAAAGAGCAGATTCAGAATTTGAACTCAGGTCCCATGTGTCCAAAGGCACGACTCATACAATTCCTTCCTGCTTCTTTCTGTTAAGTCTCCAGTTTCCATTAAATGTGTCTGGGATCAGGGATGGAAACCTCCCTTCTTTTCAGTGGGGTAACCATCCATGAGAAAGCTATCAAGTATGAAAATCAGAGCATGGGGCAGTAAATAGCGCTTCTGGTAAGGACAAGGAAATACAGTGTTTTTTCATGTTCAATTGCATGTTCCAAAGGAGAAAATACAAAAAGACATGTAGTATGTGGGGAAAAAAGGGGGGTATGGTGAAAGAAGTGCTTGCATAAACAATCTGAATAAAAAATGCAAAACTTATTATAATTTATTCATTGTATGCAGCAAGAGGGAGCAACACCCCCTGAGCAACATCTAGCTGAAGGATAAACTTTCAGGACCTTTCTGCTTGCTGGCTAGCAGTCGAATGGGAATCGGAGCAGAGGCCCAAAGTGCTTTCTCTTGGTCCAGAGCAGCGGTTCTCAAACATTTCTGTCTGTAGACCTTTACATTCTCACAAAGGACCCCTTCCCAAAGAAGTACTATTTACATGGGCAATCTCCATCAACATTTACCATATTAGAAATGAAAACATGTGCACTACATGAATGGGATGGAATACTATGGTTCTCTAAGAAATGATGAGTGGGCAGATTTCAGAAAAGCCTGGAAAGAATTACAGGAACAGATGCTGAGTGCAATGAGCAGAACCAAGAGAACACTGTACATAGTAACAATAAGATTATGTGAGGAGGAACTATAATAGATTCTCAACCATACAGTGGTCCAAGACAATTCCAAAGGACTGGTGATGGAAAGTGCCATCCACACTGAGAAAAACTAAGGAGACTGAATGCAGATCAAAGCTTACTATCTTCACTTTTGTTGTTGTTTTCTCTTCCTTGTGGTTTTCCCTTTTTGTTCTGATTCTTCTTTCACAACATGACTAATGTGGAAATATGTGTAACATGATTGTACATGTATAATCTATATCAAATCGTTGTCTTGGGGAAGGGAAGGGAAGAAATATTTGGAACTCAAAAATCTTTCAAACATGAATGCTAAAAACTATCTTTACATATAAAACATTTGAAAAATATAATATTAAGTACAAAAAAGAAAAGAAAGTAAAACATGTTAGTAAAACATGTTACAAAAACAGTGACAACCTCAAAGACTCCCTGAAAGGATCTCAGGGATGGCCAAGTACCTTTGAGAACCACTATTTTAGAAGAGACCAAAACCTTCTTTTCTTTAAAAGACAGGGTAAGAATGCTATGGAACTTAACAAAGGCTCCCCCATACTTTTTCTTCCACAACACAATAGTGGCACATTAGCTCTATCAGTCTAATTGTGTGGACAAGGTGTTGTGTTTATGTCTTATACTTTACTTTCTCATCTGAAAAATGGGAATATTAGTAACCAAAGTACTCATCTCTCCAAGTTCCTGTAAATAGAAAATGTGATTTTTATATATGTATATGTGTTTGTATACATATATACCAACTTTATATATATATGCACACACATATACAAAAGTATTCCAAAAAGAAATGTTACCAGTCAACACACATTAAGTAGATGTTGGCCATCTATCAGGAATTATGCAAAATTATGGGGGTCAAAAAAATCCAAGTCAATTACATTCATCTTATCAATCAATCAATCACCATTTATTCAGTTCTTACCATGTGGCAAACACACGGTTAGGTAGTGGCAATACCAAGAAAAATAATCATCAGTTCTTCCTTCAAAGAACTGACATTCTATTAGTCTGTCAATTGAAAAAGCATTTTTAAGTATCTCTCAGATGCCAGACATTGGATATACAATGAAAAATAAAGAACAGTCCTTTCCCTTAATAAGATCCTGTTTTAATAATGGAGAAGATGATGTATCTTTTGCAAGGCACTTTAGAGAGGAAGGGTACCAGCAGAGAGGGGACCAGGAATGACTTCTGGAAGAGAGAGGTCTTCATCACCTGATTCAGACTCCTGGATCCCTTCATCATTTTGGAGCCCTGGTTTCCTCTATCCATTGAGATGTTATCACAGCCTGTTCCTCATCCTCAACACATTCAAGCAAAGTGTACACCATGTGGGTAAGGTCAAGGGCACCCAAAGACACTGTAGGCAAATAGAATGGGCAGGGTTCCTGTGGGCTGGAATGGGCAGGGTTCCTGTGGGCTGGATTCACTCAAGAGAGACTTAGTACTAGCTTTGGAAGGGAGTTCTAAGGCTCTTTTCCTATCCTTCCTGAGGAAGTCTGAACAACCAGCCTTTCCCATATGTAGTTCTGTTTCTTTGTTCCCTTCAAGATTCAGGCCAAGTGTTATCTTCTACAAGAAGCCTTTACTGATTCCTTACTGAATCACTCTTCTGTCCTGTAAGGAGCTTTAACTTTATATTTATATATCTGTTTTATGTACTTATTGTATTTATGGAACTAGTTTATACTTAGGTATCTATTTTATGTACCTAATGTATGTATGTATTGATTTTTTTCTTATGGACTTATTTTATATACCTATTGTATTTATGTATCTATTTTTACATATGGACCTATTTTATGTACCTATTGTATTTATGGATCTGATTAGGTACCTATTTTGTATATCTATTATATTTAAGTATCTGTTTTGTATTTGGTTCCTTATTTTGGGTACCTATTGTATATATGTGTCTTTTTTGTATTTGTGAATCTATTTTTACATATAGACTTATTTTATGTAATTGTATTTATGGACTAATTTTATATTGGTCCACAAATTATATTTATGGATCTGATTAGGTATCTATTTTGTATATCTATTATATTTATGTATCTATTTTGTATTTAGGTACTTATTTTGTGTACCTATTATATATATGTATCTTTATTTTACATTTATGCCTCTATTTTATGTGTCTATTGTATTTGCGTACCTATTTTATATTTAGGTACCTATTTTATGTGTCTATTTTGTATCTAGGTAACTATTTTGTTTATCTTCTATTTCTGTATCTATTTTGTATTTAGGTACTTATTTTGTGTACCTATTATATATATGTATCTTTTTTTTACATTTATGCCCCTATTTTATGTGTCTATTGTATTTGCGTACCTATTTTATATTTAGGTACCTATTTTATGTGTCTATTTTGTATCTAGGTAACTTTTGTTTATCTTCTATTTCTGTATCTATTTTGTATTTAGGTACTTATTTTGTATATCTATTTTGTAGTTATGGATCCTATTTGTACTTCTTCTGTGCCTATTTAATGTACCTGTTGTAATTATGCATCTGTTCTGTATCTAGGTACCGATTTTATTTTATTTACCTATTTAATATTTTGTACCTGTATATTTAGACCCTAACCTGCAGCCCAAATGTAAGTTACTGGGGATGGGGCTGCGTCCTTTGTATGTCTCTGAAATCTCAGGCACAGAAGGTGCTTATTAGTTGACTGTTCTCCAAATAGAATGCAAGCTTTCTGAGGGCAGGGATTGTTTCTTAGGCCTTTCTTATTTTGGGAGCTCCACAACTTAGCACCAGGGATAGAGCAGACACTTAACAAAGACTCTCATTTAACATGCTAAAGTGTTCCCTTCAGCATTTTACCTTTCTTGTTGTTTTCACAAAACAGCCAAGACTAAATAATTTACTGATTCTCTCCTCAGAGGGAGTCGGGGCCTGGCTGCAGAGCAGTCCCCACGGGAAAGCTTCTGGGCCACTTTGGCTTTCCACCGGCAAGGCGGGCTTGACATTTCACAGATGATCTCTATTATGAATGTTCTTCATTAAAAACAAAGAATAGGATCATGTGCTGAGAGATGGTCCTGTCCCTCAGAGGCTCCTGAGTTTGACTTCCTCATTTTCTAGAGGAGGAAAGAGGCTTAGGGCAATTAAACAGACCCACACCAGAGAACCAGGATTCTAAATTGGCAAGGGCCTCAGAAGGCGTCTAGTCCCGTCCCTGTGTGTTACAGATGAGGAAACCGAGGCTGAAGGGACTAATTGCCTTGCCCGGGACCCCTGATCCATGACCCTGAGTTGGGGCACCCACATCCAATGCCCCCATTTTACAGATGGCCCAGGGAGGCCCTGCGGTCTGGCCAGAGTCCCCCAGAGAGAAGTTTTTGGATTCAGTTGCCCTAGGCCCCAAAGCCAGGGCCCCTTCCACATCCCATCCCCCCTGGGGTGCACGGCCCCTTGCCTCTTCCCCTCTGCACTGCCTACCATCCCCTATCCCTTCCCTCCCATACCCAAATCTTCCCCGTTAACTTAGTCAGTGCTGTAGCTCACACTCATTTTCTATTTTAATGGCTAAAGATATGCAGGCAAAAAGCTTCCTAATTACTACTTTCCTGGCACATGTAGTCAGTGCCTTGGCTTTTTATTGCCATTAGTTTTCCTCCTCAATTTATCCTCGGCTCCTCTCTGTGCATCTTGCCGACCTCCCCTGAGCCTTCCATCCTCGCTTCTCAAGGCTCGTCAGCACGCCTCCGATCCCCAGGAGACACCGGAGGCCTTGTAAAGCCCACTGCGCAAACAAGCATTCCTATTCATTTATCACATTTAGCATGCGCACTACGGCTCTCATCAAAACCCAGGCCGCGCTCGCTAACTCATTTCCCTCTCCCAATTACAAATTAGTCCATTAGGCTGTCTGCAGCAGGCCCTCTGTTGCATCTCGGTAATGGCTTCTGAGATTTCCATCATAATCGTAATGGCTCCCTATGCAGCCATGAGGGCAGATGGAGGCCGCTAGTGGGTAATGAGCTATCACGCTACCAAAGGGCACAGCTTTGGGCTCATTATTTAGTCTTGGCTGTTTTGTGAAAACAACAAGAAAGGTAAAATGCTGAAGGGAACACTTTAGCATATTAAATTAACACTTCTTCAAATTTCTCTCGGTAAACACGCCGTATTTTTCTTTTATGTAACATCTCGTGTGCCTGAGCGTGCCATGGTTGGGGGGGTGGGAGGAGGGCCCCAACGGGGAGCGAGGGGGGGCCGGAAGAGCTGATGGCGGACTCGACATGTCGCACTGGAATATTCCGATATACGCCGGAGATAGCCTCGCACAGCGGAGCTGGGAAGGAAAACCAAGGCTGTCACTTCTAGCGTTCTTTTCACTCCCACTGGCTCTGCTACTGCTTCTCCTATGTCACTAATCAATGAACAGCTATGAAGCACCTACTATGTGCCAGGCATTATGCTTAACATTTATGAAGCCCCTGCTACATGCCAAACACTGTGCTAAACACTATTTATTAAGCACCCACTATGTTCTAGGCCCTGGGCTAAGTGCTATTATTAAGCACCTACTATGTGCCAGGCGTTATGCTTAACAATGATTAGCATGTAGCATAAACACTGTGTTAAGCACTATTTATTAAGCACCCACTATGTTCCAGGCATTGTGCTGTGCTATTATTAAGTACCTACTATGTGCCAGGCACTATGCTAAACACTATCAATTATTAAGCCCCTGCTACATGCTAAGCACTGTGCTAAGCACTATTTATTAAGCATCCAGTATATTCTAGGCATTGTGCTAAGTACTATTATTTATTAAGCACCTACTATGTGCCAGGCACTATACTAGACACTACCATTATTAAGCACCTACTATGTTCTAGGCATTGTGTTAAGTGCTATTATTTATTAAATACCTACTATGTGCCAGGCACTATGCTAGACACTACCATTATTAAGCACCTACTATGTTCTAGGCATTGTGTTAAGTGCTATTATTTATTAAATACCTACTATGTGCCAGGCACTATGCTAAACACTACCATTTATTAAACACTCGCTACATGCTAAACACTATTTATTAAATATCTACTATGTTCTAAGCACTGTGCTAATTAAGCGCTATTATTTATTAAACACCTACTATGTGCCAGGCATTGCTTAAGTCCTAGCCTACATAATAGTTCACATTATCCCTCCGGGCCTCAGTTATCATGGATATTTATTAAGCACCCACTATGTTCTAGGCACTGTTGATAGACACTATTATTAAGTACCTACTTTGTGCCAGGCACTATGCTAAACACTATCATTTATTAAGCACCTGCTACATACTAAACACTGTGCTAAGCACTATTTATTAAGCACTCACTATGTTTTAGGCATTGTGCTAAGTGCTACTATTTATTAAGCACCTACTATGTGCCAGGCACTATGCTAAACACTATCATTTATTTATTATGCACCTGCTACATGTTAACCACTGTTCTAAGTACTATTTATTAAGTACCCACTATGTTCTAGGCACTCTGCTAAATAAGCATTATTATTTATTAAACACCTATTATGTGCCAGGCATTTCACTAAGCATTACTATTTTTTTAATTCATTTTTCCAAATTATCCCCTCCCTCCCTCCACTCTCTCCCCCCAATGACAGGCAATCCCATACATTTTACATGTGTTACAGTATAACCTAGATACAACATATGTGTGTAAATACCATTTTCTTGTTGCACATTAATTATTAGCTTCCGAAGGTATAAGTAACCTGGGTAGATAGACAGTAGTGCTAACAATTTACATTCTAAGCATTACTATTAAGCATCTATTATGCACCTGGTACTATACTAAGCCTTACTGTTTTTTTCAGCACCTACTATGTGCCAGACATGGCCCAAGCCTATCCTACATGATAATTCACATTATCCCTGGGCCTCAGTTATCATGGATATTTATTAAGAACCCACTATGCTCCATGCACTGTATTAAGCACTACTATTTTTTAAGCACCTACTATGTGCCAGACATGGCCCAAGCCTATCCTACATGATAGTTCACATTACCCCTGGGCCTCAGTTATCATGGATATTTATTAAGCACCCACTATGTTCCATGCACTGGAACTATTTTTTCAGTACCTACTATGTGCCAGACATGGCCCAAGCCTATCCTACATGATAGTTCACATTATCCCTGGGCCTCAGTTATCACGGATATTTATTAAGCACCCACTATGCTCCATGCACTGTATTAAGCACTACTATTTTTTAAGCACCTACTATGTGCCAGACATGGCCCAAGCCTATCCTACATGATAGTTCACATTACCCCTGGGCCTCAGTTATCATGGATATTTATTAAGCACCCACTATGTTCCATGCACTGGAACTATTTTTTTAGCACCTACCATGTGCCAGACATGGCCCAAGCCTATCCTACATGATAGTTCACATTACCCCTGGGCCTCAGTTACCATGGATACAAAACCATGAGTTGGGTCTGATGTCCTTAAAGGTCCTACTCACTTCTAGGTCATTATACCACGAGTCACTGGGCTGACTTTGCCTGGAATGTGGCTCCATAGTAAACATGCTGGACGGAGGCCTAGAAAGTGGGTCTCTAGAGGCCCCGGGTCCTAAGCCCATCCGGAGAGGAGTGAAATCTTTAGTCGGACTAGGGTCTAGACCGGCCATGTCACTGGACCACCACGGACCTCAGAGGCCACATACTCCAACCTTCTCATTGTTGAGGTCACTGAGGAGCAAGGAGGAGAAATCACAGGATCACAGTGTCCACAAGTCCCTGTGGAATATTAATTTATTAAGAAAACTGCATCTTTACATTCTCCATCTTGTGTTGCTTTTTATTTTGTGAAACATTTTCCAATTCCATTTTAATCTGGTTCTGGACATAATCAGGAGTTTGGCAGCCTTATGCCGCTAAGCAATCAAGTCTGACGTCCACGTTCTCATCCAAACCTGCCATTTCATAGGTGAATAAACTGAGGCCTTGCCTGAGGAAGTGTCGCCCATGGACGGAGGGACTATTTGAACCCAGGCCCTCTAACTCTAGACTCTCTGGAATTATGCTGTCTGCCCTACAACATACTTTCTTTAATGGAATTCAGATGTTTCTCCTGGGTTTCCACCACCGACGCCACTAAAATCCAGGGGACCAGCAAAAGTTTAAAAGGGGGTCTGACTGCCTTGGGCAGTTTTAGAATGAAGCTGAGGGGGCCAGGTCAATCAGCAACACTTTTTCCCCCTTAAAAAAATAAAAAGGGGCGGCATATTTCAGGTGAGCCAGTTAAAGTCAGTAACGACACTGGCGCTCACTCATGGGGCCAGCTCTCCTTGGAAGGGCCCGTCCGGCTGGCCACACTCCTCGCCTCTTCCTGACACTCAGCGGCCTTGGAATTCTGAGTGACCCCCGGGTCCCCTGCCATTAGTCTCCTGCACGAGGCGAGGGAGAGCCTTTGGCTGGCTGAATGCTAAAGAAGGCAGAATTCATGGATCCCAGGGCCTGAGGGGAGGGGAGTCTGCGGAAAGCACTGGGGTGAGGGAGAGTCGGGCCACTTGTATATGGGGTTGCTTGAGGTCATGGCTCTTCTACAAATTGCTTCCAATGAACTGACTGACTGAGCTCAGTGATTCTCCTCTGGCATCCACCCCCAATTGGCTAGTCGTTTCAGCATGAAACAGTCCTATCCTGAATATTTTGCTAGAGGAAATTTAGGTTATTCTTAATTCCTTCTTACTAACAATTACAATTATTATTATTATTATTATTATTATTATTATTACAACTAACTTCTTGAATGTAAAAAGGAATACAACTTTTTTCTCTTTGCAAACCTGGGCAAAATCACTCAAGAGTTTTGGGCCTCAGTTTCCTGATCTGTCACTAGGGGCCTAGGACTAAACTTTCTTTAAGATTCCTTCCAGCTCTACATTTATTATTTCAAGAAGTCACTGTGTCCTCTGGGTCTCAGTTTTCTCCTCTGTTAAATGCGAGGGTTGGACTATAGAGACTCAGGTCCAGATTCTGTTCCTGTGACCTTGTAAGCTTCCTGAAGTAAGATCCTAAAATCTTACTTTCCTCACCTATAAAACGACTGTTGTTGTTTAGTCATGCCCAAATCTTTGGGATCCTGTTTGGGTTTTTCTTGAAAAAGATACTGGAGTTTGTTCTTTCCTTCCCCAGCTCATTTTACAGATGGGGAAACTGAGGCAAGTAGGATGGAATGTCTCCCCCGGGGACACATCCATAGCTAGTATCTGAGGCCAGGTCTGAAATCATGTAGCTGGGACCACGTAGGGTAGACTAAATGGCTCTCTCCTCGGCCTAGGACATCAGATATCCTTACATGTAAATCCTGAAATGTGTCTTGGGGCAGCAGGGGATGAGAAGGAGCACTGGTAAAGAGCCCGTCTGCATTCCACGTGAAAGTGCATCCTCATCAAACAAAGTTAGGCCCAAGGTACCTGGCGTAATGGTTTCATTTTCCCTTTCAAAGGCATCCAAAGCGTCCCTCTGCAGGGCGGCCTTCACTAGGCCTTATGCTCAACTTCTGGTCCACTGTCCTTGCTCACGTTGGCCTTGGGGGGATTTAAATGGAAGCCTACTTGAAGAAGAACATAAGCTTGCAGGATATGTGGCCACTTGAAAATACCTTGTTCTCTTGCACTCAAGAGAAGGCCCCAAAATCTCTCCAAAAACTCTCTTACATTTGTCCCCAAACGATCATCTTATTCTTTTTTTTATTGGCTATTAGATACACCACAATCCAACCGTCCTTCAAAAAGGGCAGAACACTCTCCTATCTATTTGCTCTCGTTCAGGAAGAAGGGCGTTCTCCTCAGCCCACAGAGAAAGCCAGTTCACCGGCCTGCCCGCAGTCTCACCATGAGTGAGGGAGGCATCTTTTCACCCTCAGCCTGGAATTCTCTCTGCCCTTCTCACTTTGTCTCCTTCCTTGCCCTTCAGCCCTTGAAGTCCTGGGAAAGGCATTTCTGAAATGACCGACATGGAAACCTGACTTCCCCAGATCCCATGCTGACGATGAAGCTTGGGTGAAGTCTACTGGGAAAAAGAACACAACTGGATTTCTAAGATTCAAGATTGGGTAGGGAGCAGGGAGAGGTGGAAACCCGGTTTCCTTGGCCATGTAGTAAAACCCAAATTTACGAGCTGTTTTTGTTAAAATCCAATATGGATTTTTTTCGAAAATGGAAAGGATGGATGGGTGGATGGCGGCAAGACCAATGTCATGAATGTAACATTCATTGGGCTTCTAAAATGAAATTAATTATCTGTGTAGAAGTATCATTAGGAGATAAGTGACATTCCGGGCTTTGATTTGTAACTCGCAACAAATCTAGCTTCTGCAGAATTCCAGCCTTTTTAGAAAGATCTGTCTTTATTAAAATGTACCCAACCCCTTGGCCCTCTGTGTCGCCAGGCTCATAACCCAGCTTGACTTCCCCTTCAGGATAGTATCACTAAAAAGAGTCTACGTTATCATACACACGCTTTAAAGCAATGAAGGCAGAAATACCTATTTAAATTAAATCAGGGATTTTAAGACTTGCAGATGATGGGGGGAGGACTGGAAGGAAATTGTCTTTTATAATAAGTTCCCCCCCCCCCCCCTTCATCTCAGACATGGGACTTGGAATTTGCTCCATCTACACTGATGAGACATCTCACTTTGATGCACAGGGATAAAGAAGAGAGAAGATAATATAGTTCAGTGACATCCATCTCAGAGTCGGGGAATTATGGAATTAGAGAGCTCGAAGGAGACCTCGGAGGGCAACCAAGCAAACCTTCCTCTTTCACAAATGAGGAAACTGAGGCCCAAGAGAAAAATGGCTCTCCCAAAGCCCCAGAGCTAGTTAGGGGCAGAGCTGGGACTGAACCTGCCTTGGTCTGGTGATTGTCTTCTACCTTACCAAACTCCTTCCTTGGATTTGAAAAATGATGAGAAATCTCTAAAATTATGCTGCAGCAGAGGTCTGGATTTTAGGGATCCAGATAAGAAAGCAAGAGGAGAAACTGACACAGCCTGAAATATTTTCTATTTCTTCCTCCTTTCCTATCCTCCGTTTTGACCCTTCTTTCTTTCCTTCCCTTCTCTTTCTTTCCCCTTCCCTTCTCTTTCTTTCCCTTCCCTTCCTTCCTTCCTTCCTTCCTCCCTTCCCTTCCTTCCTTCCTCCCTTCCCTTCCTTCCTTCCTTCCTTCCTTCCTTCCTTCCTTCCTTCCTTCCTTCCTTCCTTCCTTCCTTCCTTCCTTCCTTCCTTCCTTCCTTCCTTCCTTCCTTCCTTCCTTCCTTCCTTCCTTCCTTCCTTCCTTCCTTCCTTCCTTCCTTCCTTCCTTCCTTCCTTCCTTCCTTCCTCCCTCCCTCCCTCCCTCCCTCCCTCCCTCCCTTCCTTCCTTCCCTTCCTTCCTTCCTTCCCTTCCTCCTCCCTTCCTCCCTTCCTCCCTTCCTTCCTTCCTTTTTTTCTTTCTTTCTTTCTTTCTTCTTTCTTTCTTTCTTTCTTTCTTTCTTTCTTTCTTTCTTTCTTTCTTTCTTTTCTTTCTTTCTTTCTTTCTTTCTTTCTTTCTTCTCCTTCTTCCTTCTCTTCCTTCCTTCCTTCCTTCCTCTCTTCCTCTTCTCTTCTTTCTCTCCTTTCTCTCCTTTCTCTCCTTTCTTCTTCTTTCTTTCTTCTTTCTTTCTTTCTTTCTTTCTTTCTTTCTTTCTTTTCTTTCTTTCTTTCTCTTTCTTTCTTTCTTTCTTTCTTTCTTTCTTCTTTCTTTCTTCCTTTCCTTCCTTCCTTCCTTCCTCCTTCCTTCCTTTCTTTCTTTCTTTCTTTCTTTCTTTTTCTTTCTTTCTTCTTTCTTTCTTTCTTTCTTTCTTTCTTTCTTTCTTTCTTTCTTTCTTTCTTTCTTTCTTTCTTCTTTCTCTTCTTTTTTCTTTTTCTTTCTTTCCTCCTTTCTTCTTTCCTTCCTTCCTTCCTTTTCCCTTTCCTTCCTTCCTTTCCTTTCTCTTTCCTTCCTTCCTTTCCTTTTTTCTTTCTTTTCTCTTTCCTTTCTTCCTTCCTTTTTTCCTTCCTTCCTGACTTCCTTCTTTCCTCCCACCTTTCCTCTCTTTCATCCTCTTTTTTCTGTCCTGCCCTTCCTTTCTTTCATACAAGAAAGAGAAAGGTCTACAATGCCTTAAAAATTAGACTTGTCTATTAGGGTAAGATAATTTATGAATTTATCTTGATTAAGTGACCATTCACTATTTATGGCCAAAAAAGGATAAGGGAGCAGGCACTGTAGAATTTACCAGGAACTTGTTCCTTCTAGGCTAAATCATCCCACACAGTGGCGATTTGGTGCTTAATCAGGTCTTAGGGAACTGCATGATTTGTCTACTTTCAAGGCCAATAACATAGTCCTATGGCTTGAGCATATAATATCAATGGCATGTTATTTTCTCTAGCTGAACTATTCGGGGACTCTACCCTCTCCTCCCACAAATTCTCAGGCCCTCTGCTTTATTTCCTACACAGCTACTATATTATTTTCCTAAGGCACTGGCATTGCCTTGTCACCCTCCTACTCAATAAACTTCAGTGGCTCCCTATTGCCTTTAAGACAGAGGTTCTTAGACTTTCCTGGACATGTCATGGACTTTTCTGGCAGTTTAGCTAATCCTTCTCGGATATCTTAAATGCATAAAACAAAATACACAGGATTAAAAAGAAAACAAATTATATTAAAATAAATACATTTTTATGAACATGTTATGAACCCCTAAGATGGAATTTATATTTACATGTAATGTTATATTATTTTTATTATAATATTATATTTATATATCCCTTGTTTGACTTTTAGAGCCTTTTTCATCTGACCCCTACCTAGATTTCCATATATTATTCCCTCCCACCTAGGTGGAATGGCCATTTTGCTATGCCCTAATACCTCTACACCTTTGAACTGATTGTGCTCCATGCTTGGAATGCACTTCCTCTCTCTGTTCACTTAACAGAATCTGTCACAAACAATCCTTGTTTTCTTCAAAACTCATGTCAAGTATCATCTTTTTTTAAAATTTAATTTGAATTTATGAAATAAGATAAGCAAAAGGATTTCTTGAATCCTTCCCAGAAAAATCGTTCAACATTGATTTTGTATATGATTCTATATATCACTACCTGTCCCAATACAACATAAAGTCTCTAAGGGTAGAGACTGTTTTAGTTCTTCTTTTTATTTTGTTGACACACAGTAGCTTCTTAATAAATGCCCATTGATTATGCAAACATTAATTTAAGAGATTAAGATAATGAACAACAGAGATGCTTTCATTTGTGTTTTGGTTTTCCTAGAAACTAGTACCTGGCACATAGTAGGAGCTTAGTAAATACTCACAGGATGGATTAAAAATAAAATCTACATAAAATCGGACACATGTATGATCTGCCTGAAAATGACTGTATTTATCTATTAGCTCTACTCAAAAAAGCCCAGCTGAACTTGTTAAAGATATGATCCTGCAAATAGAGGATGAAAAATGGTATAACACAGGACATTAAGCTTGGAAGAGCAGTGAGACGATCCCTAAGGGGAATGTTTCTCTCAAGTAGGACACCAAGTTTTGGAAGCCCACAGACTCACTCACTGAGAGTCGCCAGGGACGAGTCTCTCTTTGCTAGGAGAAAAGATGACAAGGGCTTTCTGGGAGCTAATGCCTGGATGTGCTAGATGCCTTTGTCCAGAATGGCATCTTTTAAATCCTCTGGGGATGCTGGGCTGGTCCCAGTTATCAAGGAGAGTAAGCGGCAGCCAGTCAAGTCGCAAATGTCCGACAATCCCCGAGGGAGCATTTGAATATTTCATTTTTGAACTGTCTCGATATACACACAGACACACACACACATTCTCCCTCTCTTTCTCTCTTTCCTTCTCCCATCTCTTGCTTTCATCTCTCTCTGTCTCTGTCTCACTCACAACCCCCACCCCCAAACATTTAGCTTCCATGAGGCCCTAGTTCCCCTTAATTAGTTTTTTTCCCCGAGGTTCTGATCAGGAGTGTACCAGATGAGAAAACAACAATGAGAGGGTGAATAAACAGCCTGCCAGTCTGAGGATGGGCATCCACATGGTGGGGGGAAGGCGCCCAACGGCACAAGGCAGATGGTTGCAGCAAGCCCACGGAGCTCAGGTCTCAGAAGGTCTCTGGAAAGGAATACGGCGCGTCTGCACGGCTGCCCCACCTGGGCATTTCGGAGCAATCACGGATGGTCCAAGCAGTCCCGGGACGCCCCTTCTCCTGCTCTCCCCCAACATGTCCCTCCCATGCAAAGGTTAGGTCTTTGCTCAAGCCTACGGACTTTCACCTCATAAATATTCCCAGCTATAAGATCTTATTAAGAAGGTACGTCTCCCAAGAGCATAAAACCATCAAGCTGTAAATTTTATTTAATTTCCCATGAGATCCCCTGGCCTCATACATATAATTAGAGTGAGGCATGGAGCACTTTTTTGTGTTTTGTCAATAAATCACCAGGGAACAATCAACGTTTAAGATGACAAGCTTTAATGATTTTTCAGACCCCCTAAGCAATCTCGCCTGCTACAATGGCAAGCCAGTCTTTAACCTCCCCTAACTAGGACTGTGGACTGCGGCATTAGATAGGACCCCAAACACTTAATCCTATTAGATTCCCAGTCCAGACAATCCCAGCAGAGCACCCTGGGGATGTATTGATTTTGATTTGGCTGACAGTGAAGGCAAGACGCCCTACTGAAGATCTTACTTTATTAAGTGTTTACAAATTAAATATCTGAAGGATTGTAATCGAGAACCGGCATGGCACGCGGGCCGAGCTTTCCAGGGGTTTTGACAAGTTGATGTGGGGAAGGGTGTTGGATCGGCTGGATCAAGTGGATCCTGCTGAGAAATTCCAAGAGAGGCTCCTTTTGGCCTTGACCCGAGAGCTCCTGCTAGGAGTTAAAATTCTGAGGTGGACTCAACTTCTTTGCCAATTAGCACTTTCCGATCAGATGAGTCAATTGCTGGTTGCCTGGTCTCGAATGCCCCTCTCTTTGAATCTTCCCTGTTTCTTAGAAAAATATCAGAGGTCTCTGAGCTGCATCCCAGTATGAGTCTTTGCTTTGTGTCCATTTTGAAGTTACCAGGTGACTGATTAGTATATGAACAGATAGTCTGTCCCATGTTTGAAAGAGAATGCCCCAAAATGTCTCCATTTCCTAGAAAAGGAATCTTAGGGAGAAAATAGAACTTAAAGCAGCCCATTCCACTTTGGGTGGTAATCCCAACTGGTAGAAGTTTTTCCTGCCTTCCAAAAGAAATCAATCTGAATGGAATTTCTCGGATTGGTACAAGTTCTGCCTCTGGGCCTACACAAGACAAATCTAACAATTCTCTACCATTACAATCCTTAAAAATAACTGAAAGTAGCTATCACATACCCCCTTATTTTTCTCTTCTCCAGGATAAACATTTCTATACCATTAAAACAATCTCGACATGATCTCAAGTCCTTCCATTGCTGGTCATCTTCTTCTGGATGGCACCCAGTGTTTTCGTAAAAAGTGGTACCCAGAACTTGCCACAAAACCCCAGATGACAGCTGAGCAGGGAAAAGCATAGCGGGACTATGACTTTCTTAATCAAACATACTGTACTTCTTATATATCCTTAGATTTGCTAGATTTTTCTCCTGCCACATTTTGCTATTCAGGAAATTATGCTAATGACCTCTGATAATAGTGAGCATGACAATAATTGACTACAATAAGCAGGATAGGCTAGCCAACTCTGTGAACTAGAATTTTATAAACCCTATATTTTTCCCATCTACTTTTCAATAGACTTTTGACACTTTTCTCTCAATCTTTTCTCAATCTTTCCCACATTATCCCCTCCTCTAAAATCTATTTTTTCAAGTAGATAAGGGCTGAAACTCAGAACACTGAATCAAGAGTCAAGGAAATGTGAAGAAAATCATTTATTAACCTTATTATGGATCAGCTAGTGAAAAAGAAAGCCTTGGTGTCCTTCAGTTCCCAATTAGGAATAAGGGCAGTGGAAGCCTGTGAAGGTATCCCAATCTCCCAAGTATACAAACTCAAAAGGAGAGGCAACTATTCCAACAGAATGAGAAGAGATCTGGAACTCATCCCAGCAGGGATCAATGGGCAAGTCATCCATCTGACTCTACAAGGAAGATTTTGGGGCACAAACCTCTTCTCAATAAAGAATTTTGGACAAAGACTCTGAAAATCACCCTCAGTACACCTGGAATTGTTAACTAGCAGCGGATGAGGCTCCAGGGATAGTTTTTATGAGAAGTGTCTTCTTGGATCATATCCCATGTAGCCATAATAGGCAGGGGTTCTTTTTCTCCCTGTCCCTCAATCTTCATGGAGTATATTCCTACATATAAAGGTAGAGCGATGTCTTTAGAGAGATGGTCATACATGTGCTTTTGTTGTTATTCAGTCACATCTGGTCCTTTGTGTCCCCATCGGGGATTTTCTTGGCAAAGATCCTGGAGTGTTATGTCATTTCCTTCTCCAGACCATTTTACAGATGGGTAAACAGAGGCAAACAGGGTTCGGTGACTTGTCCAGGGTCACACAGCTACTAAGTGTCTGAAGCTGGATTTGAACTCAGGGAGAGGAGTCTTTCTGGCTCCAGGCCTGTGCTGTATCCACTCCATCACTAAGCTGCCCTTGAATATATCCACAAATACAAACATCGTGTCTTTTTTATAGAGATTCCTTGTGAACAGGGACTGACTGTTCGGCCCATTCTTAATAAATAAATGCTTGTGATTGACTGATCTCGGCCTTCGATGCCCCCACTAATTAGTGAACGCACCAAGTCAAGTCCAAGTGAATTCCAATTTTCTCCCATAAGCTTTCTCTTCATTCAATTTTCCACTTTACTAGATACATTTTTTTTCATTCCTTTTCTACTTCAGGTTTTCCTTCTCTAGCCAAGGTCTCCTACTATTCTAGCTTTTTGGGGATTTGTTTTAAGCGACAAAAAGACCACAGAAGGGAAGTAGTCCATTCATTCAACCATCTATTCTTCTTCTAAGGGAAGTTTGATGCCTTAGCCTCATTCTCTAAAGGGTCAAGGAAGGCACAAGATTTCATAATCAAGGTCTATAAAACAAATGATGGAGAATGGCCTTTCCCCAGTCTTACAAAGCTGTAATTCACAAAGCCCTTCGAGGAAATTCTTTTTATGGTTCCATATTAATGTTAATTTAGCAAAGAAGTGAAAAGGGCATTGTCAAGATTTTTTAAAAACCACTGAAAAGGGTCCCTCCCTGGTTAAGTTGGTGGTGATGTATTAGTGCAAAGCAATGCATTTATATATTCATTTACGTTAGTTGTAGATGCTATTTTTTAAAAGAAAAATCCCTTTATATGATTTTATTTTTCTGGATTTCTAAGTCTGGTCTAATTTTCTTTCCTCTTGGTGTTTACCTTCTGTACACTCATCGAAAAAAACAGCACCATCTTATTGTTCTTGATGATTCACTTAAGCAATTGCCAGCAATAAATTCATAATAACTTTAAGTATTTTTTAAAGTATTTTGTCTGGCAGATAGCCTTTCACACAGTAGGAGATTAAGAAGTGTTTAATGAACTGAGCTGAATTAACATCCAGACAAAGCTTTCTTTCTACCTAATCACTTAAGAACAATTTCTAATAATCAACTTTTCTCCTGTCTTTGCAGAGATGGGGAACTGTGGAGGTGGAATAAAACATAATAGCCTCTGACTGGGTTGATATTTTATTATTAGTGAACTGCTTAATTTTTTTCTCTTTCATATTACGGATGGATCTCTAAATAGAGAAGGGGAGAAGGATATGCTGGGAAAGGAATGATGTAAGACACCAAAAGATATCAATAATTTAAAAAATTATTAAAAATTATTATCTAGTTTTATATAGATCCCTCTTCTAGATGTCTTTGGGAAGAGAAAAACAAAACAAAGTGGAACAAAAAAACTAAATAGAGGACCTAGTATTTACTTTCAAGGAATTTATAATCGAAATGAGAAATAAATAAAAATAACATCTAAATAGTATAAAGGAAAACACAAACTGAGAAGAGTATATTCAAGGGGGAACAGGTGATGTCAGGTGGGTGGGATTAATTAAAGAAGGCTTCCATTTAATCAGTCAGCAAATATTTAAATACCTGCTATGTGCCGACACTAGGCTAAGCACTGGAGTCAATGCCTGTGTGTGTGTGTGTGTGTGTGTGTGTGTGTGTGTGTGTGTGTGTGTGTGTATATGTAATATTCCTTGTACACTGCATTGGAGTATATGCTTTTTGTGACCACAGACTGTATATCAATAATCGATCAATAAACATGTTTCTTATTTTTATCAACACTACGTAATACACAGTGCCTGGCTACAGTAGGTGCTTAATAAATGTTCACTGAATAACTGACTGACAGTGTTGATAGTGATACTTGAATTGATCTGTCAAGGAACATTCCTTTATCTTGGTGCCTTTTATGCCCACTTTTTGAATAGAATTTCCTGAAATATAGAGCAAGAGTTTTGGACTGAAAGCATTGGCTATGGAATAAGAAATCCAATTTTTTTGTCCTGTTTCTCCCATTTACTGATTCTATGACCTTTGCTAAAACCACTTGACTTTTCCAAGTGTCAATGACCTCATCTGTTAAATGGGAATGGTGGTATTGACAGCAATGGGCTTTAATAGCCTTGCTGATCTTGATAAATCAATCAATCAATCAATCAACAAGCACTTATTAAGTGCTTACTATGTGTCTTCTCATCCTGTGTGAATTGAGTGGAAGAAGCGTTGATGATATAAACCTTTGCTCCCAAATGAGACAATTCAGGCCATTTACTGTGATGCCATTGGGGTGTTATGGGAAAGGATGTTAAGTTACTTGCTCCACCCCCAATTCCAGAGAGAAAAGTGTACTTGTGTATACCCAGGGAATGGTAAACAACAAGGTTTTTTAAACACATGATTTTGCAATCACAATAATCAATAGTTGCAAAAGGCAACAGTTTCCTAAGAATGTCAAATGAACCCAGATTTCAATCAATCTGCATTCATTCACAAATTTATAAGCAGGCCTATATCAAGTTTATTGTCATTATAAATTAATAATGGAAAGGTTAACCATACCGGGTCCGATGCAAACTTGGTACGAGGTTCAGAATCCCTGGCTGAGCTCCCTAAGTTTCAAGGGGGTTTCCCTTTGAAGACTACAAAGAAAGCATCTGTCTTCTGAGAGAATTATAGGATTTAGGAAATAGAACTACAAGATGGAGAAGCCTCTCTTCATTTTGACTTCTCAAAGCTGGGATAACTTATTTTCTCTTTCATCACTGGAAATGGATGGGTAAATTTGAGTGACTTTTCTAAATGAGATGGGACTCCCTGTTATTGGGGATCCCTCCTGAATCAGGCTCAGGCTATATACATGACAAACAGTTGTTATAGCTTTGATAAGAGAAGAAGGAACTGAGAAAGGGAAAGGTTGGGGAGGGTGCTGTTGAATCTCTTGAAAAGTGGAAGAGATGGTCTTACTGATCACAGGAAAATTTGAGTCAGGGAGGGCTACAAGACCCTGCAGTCAGTCAAGAGCTAGCTAGCAATTGCTTGCCAAAGCAAGAAAGCGATGATCTGACCCCTTCATTCAAGCTACTTTACAGGGAATGATGGGAAACTTAGGAGAAAAAGAATTGAGCATCTTCACTCAACAAGGCATTTACTGTGACCTTGAACAGAACACTTCATCACTCAGGTCCCCGCTTCCTTCTCTGTAAAGCGACAGAGGTAAAACCCGATGCTCTCCAAGGTCCTTCCTAGCAAAAATATTCTGCAACTTTGGCTAAGTGACTTAACATCTTTGACCTCGTTTTCCTCATCAATAAAATGAAGGGGTTGAGTGAGATGAACTCTAAATTATCTCTCCAGCTTCATCGGCCATCACTCCCCCTCCCACACCGCAGTCCGACCAAACGGGACTTGCCTCTGTTTCTGATTCTGGTCTCTGTCCTTCCACTGGCTGTCCCCCATGATGGGAATGCACGCTCCTCTAGTCTCTGTGAGTCCCTCTTTCCCTTTAAGAGTCTGTTCTGGCAAGTGTTAACAACCCACCTCTCAAACTATCTTGTATTTAACTGCTTTGCATAGATTTGTATGTATTTATTTATATTCATGCTCTACACATTTACATATGTACTTCTTGTCTCTCCCATTAGAATGTAAGATCTGAGCTAAGAGAGATTGTCTCATTCTTTACGCTGGTGCTAAATGGATGCTTGTTGACTGATTCCGGCTTTCAATTTATTATTTTATGAAACTGTGATTTGGAAGCCAAGTATTTGGCGATGATTAAAATGCCCATCTGCGGGTCCTCCACCTTCCTGATTAATGGCCATCCCTTTAAATCCTAGGCACAGTCTCAGATTTCAAACGGAGGTAACCCGGTGGTTGTTCTGGTAAAAACTTTGTGCCCCTGAGTGTTTCCTTATCTCCTGTGACCCGCCTTGGGCAAACTTTAGCTTTGATGTT
Source organism: Sminthopsis crassicaudata (assembly GCF_048593235.1). Lineage (NCBI taxonomy): Eukaryota > Metazoa > Chordata > Mammalia > Dasyuromorphia > Dasyuridae > Sminthopsis > Sminthopsis crassicaudata. The sequence continues at coordinate 460,053,558 of NC_133620.1, forward strand.
CTCCAAATGTCTACCTGTCCCTGCCTTTGACTTTGGATTTCTCCTCTGGAACAGCTTGGATGACGCTGAGTTTACCTCCTTCCTGGGGAATATTCCCCTTTGTCACCCCTGGGTTTCTAACAAGTAGACTCTTTCTCTGAGATGCAAGAAGTCTCCCTCCTCTTCCTCCTTTGCAACACTGAAATTTCCTCATGGCTTTTTCCCTGGACCTTTAGCTCTACTTGGCTGCCAGCTGTATTTCTATGGCATTTTCCCCTGTATTTCACAGGTATCTCACATGAATTTTCACCTGCATAGCAGCCAGATCCTTTGGGTACCTAAAGCAGTGAACAGTCCTGGTCTGACAGAGCCCTATTACTTCCTGAGCGATGCCCTTTTAAACTTGTCAAACAGAGGTAAAGTCATTTCAATGGCACACCGGGGAGACGGCTGCATTTGGAATCAAGAAGATGTGGCTCCAAACTGGCCTCTGACATGTGTGGTAACAACCTTTGCCCTCTGAACCCCGAGGGCTTGCAGACCTCCGTCTGTCCTGGACCAAATGTTCTCGTATGGATTGTTTATTCCAATTAGACTGTAAGCCTCTTGAGACCTGGGACTGTGTCACTTTTTGAAGTGACTGACACACAGTAGTACTTAATAAATGCGCGTTTCCTTCATTCACTCAAACTCAGTGCTTTTGATAGCTCTTTATAACTTATCAACTGAGTCACACCTTGCTGACATCTTTATTGGGCGGAGGGAGAAGTACCCAAGCTCCTCAAATTCCCCTTTCCTGGGAAAACCACAGATCTTTCACCGTTTCCTAGTCCAGTTATGATGAGCCTATAATAAAAGATTCAACTAAAGCTTCCCCTCCCATAGTGAGCGCTCCTACCCTACTGGGCCGATAGCGCTGGGGCCTGGAAATTGCCCAGGATCTGGCAGTTGTGCAGTCCTCTCTTTGTGGAAATCATAAGAACTTGGACAGGGAGGAGAGTCTGGAGATGTTTCTAGATGAGAGCAAATTTCTTCCAGCCAGAAAACACAGTATCTATCACCTCATCAAAATTGTCTTGGTTCTAAGTGCCCGAAGCCCAAACCACGCCAAAATCTGCCAAGGATCTATTGATGGAGACACTCGGTGGGGAAGGAAACAGCCTCTTCTTTGCCGGTGAGGGATGGTCGCTGGTAAGCAGAGTCGGGATTTGCTAACTATGCAGCTTTGGGGCCAGGCCATTATGGTTTATTCAAAGCAGGCTAGCATCTCCTCTGGTTACAGGCTGGAATTCATAAAACTTTTGAAAGTGTTATATTAGTCTTGTAAAAGTGGAATGTATGTGTGCAGTAGATTTTAAAGACCTTTAAATATTAAGCATTTCACACAAGCTATGGAAAATGCTTGGCTCTCCTCCCACATCCCTTCTTGCCTATTTCGGCATCAAATGTTATTCAGGGATAATGAAAAGCAGAGAAATCTCGGCCTGAATAACTAGGCTGTCTAACTGCATTAGCGTAGAGATCAGGCTGTGATTGGGAAGAGCAAGCCTAACCATTCCAGGGCCCCAGAAGGAACGGACGTCTCAAGTCCCATGAAGACGAGAAACCGAGCTCCCATTGGTGGGATCAAGCGGCGCCGTAGCCTGGTGGTGAAAAGTTAATTGCTCCTTGCTGGACATGCCGAAAGGATGGTATTCAAGGAGGAGAAGGGGGGAGGGTTCGAAACCCTAGGCTGACGTTGAGAGGAGACGAACTCCCCATGATACATAATCCAATGGTGGAAGCAGGAGCTGGACGAACCAACGGAAACGAAGATTTTCCAAGAAAAATACGCCTGTTTCTACTTATGAACAAATTGGAAGAGAAAATGCAGACCAGCGTGCTAGAGCTTTGGTGAGGGCCTACGAGATTTGGTCAAATACTCTTGAATTTACCTCATTATATAGAGTTTCTTATCTATTTAACTAGTTACTATGACTGTAAATAGGAAATATTTGTACATATGTGTATAATTGGCCACCATATATATATGAACAAATAAGACCTATGACAAACTCCTGTATCCAGTACTATCTGGGAAACCCTAGTCCAGGGGTTCTCAAACTACGGCCCGCGGGCCAGATGGGGCCGCTGAGGACGTTTATGCCCCCGCCGGTTACGGCAAATGGGCCGAGGGGCGGAGACAGAGCGTGAGCTTTTGTTTTTACTCTAGTCCGGCCTCCCACAGCCTGAGGGACAGGGAACTGGCCCCTATTTAAAAAGTTTGAGGACCACTGGGCTAGCTAATCCACATAATATCTCTGGGCCTTGGTTAATCACCTAGAAGTTTTCTCCTGACCCATGGGCAGTGTTGAAGGGAATTCCCATACCTGGGGGTCCTTGAACCTAAAAAAGTCACAAATCCTTATTTTACAAATACACATGGCAGGGTGGACACAGTGAGAAACTCAAGCAGACGTGAGTTCAAATTCTGCTTCTAACACATTTAGTTGTATCATCCAGACCAAGTCACTTAAGAGTTTGGGGGGAATTCTCTAAGACTATAAATTTCAGGGCAGGCTGCTAATCTTCAGATCAGCAGAGGAGGTCCACATGAAAGCAACTTTAAAAAGCGTATAGACAGCCACGTGTGTGTGGAGATATACATGTGTGCATTTGTGTGTAAATATAGTTCTTTATGGGCTACAATAAATATTTTGGATTTGATAATACTCTATTGTGGGAGGATATGCTTAAGTATAAATATTAGATTTATATAGAAATATATGCAAATATAAAACAAGTTTACATGCACACTAGATGCTAAAGATACTAGATACAAACTTTCATGTATACAATACATATACAAATATTTATGTGTTTGTATATTTATGCGGTACAACATTTATACACACACGCTAGATGGGGCATTTCCCTCTAAAGGGATACTGTTTCCTAGACCTGCCAGCATTCCGGGTCTCCATGCTGATTCTATGTCCACGGAGGGGGGAAGGCTAGAAGGCGCATGGGACGAGCCTTGGCAGGAGTCGGAGGCCTGACTCCCCTTCCGTGCCTTGTGTTGGCTCGGCCGTCTCCAAGGGAAGCCAGTTGGCACCTGGCTGCGCACGGAGGACTGGGCTGGGATTTCTGCCGCCTGGGTCCTCTCACACACATCACGATGACCTTGTCTCTCATTCTGATTGATGGGCTATGACAGGAGCAGATGGTCGAGCTCTGTGCTCATGAGTCATGGTGAAGGAATCGCAGAGTTTCAGGACCTCGCGGGTTGGAAGGTTCTTCAGTGACAATCTGGGTCAATCCACGCTCGCTCAAAGGAAGCTCCACAACGAGAGGAGGAAGGGTCACTCGGCTTTTACCACAGCCTCTCTCCAGGGGACGAGACGCAATCTCTGCAGATGACCCATCGCGACTGCCTCGAGGAAGTCGTTTTTGCTTCCTGATGGCATCGGAAAGCCGGAGTCAGTGGCCCCGAGGTCCGTTCGGCTCTGGAGCTCTGATTCTGACTCTTGGGCCTCTGTCCTCCTAGGGAGAGCCATCTGCCTTTTCTTCAGCCTGTCCACGTCCTTGTGAGCTCTCTCAGACCCCGTGTGAGAGACGGGCCAGGCACGGTACTCCGACTGGTGTTTCCCGGTGGCGGCTACGAGAAGGTGCTCAATGGCTCCTTGTTGCTTGTCTGCTTGATTCTCGAGCCTCCCATGGGCCCCTAGAGAGAGCATTCCCCATGAAGAGTCTAGGGCAGGACTTCTGTGGAATTCAAGTTGAAAGGCCCTTTGAAGGTGAACATCTTATCAGTCAAAACTTTCTGGTCCTCAGGACAGGCATTTAAACAGGCTGCAGTGGTATGATCTAGTGCTAGAACTGGAAGGGGTCTGAGACACAAGCCTGAATTTAGATAATTTTAGATAACACAGGAAACGGACGTTTACTAAGGCAGGGACACATGAAGGTCCTTGGCATCCTAGGCTGGGCTCCGCCCAAGTGTCCAACACCAGAGCTGCCCTCCCCCCTTTATCATGGCAGGGCTGAATGTTCCGGATGTAAGCTCTTTGAGGACAGGGACGGTCCATTTCTGTCTCCAGCCCACGCAGAGCACGAATAATGACTTCTGAAACTCGCCCAGGGAGACGGGAAAGCCTGTTTCAAACGGTCCTGGGGTGTATCCCCCCATTCCGGCGCCCTCTTTTCAGCTTTCCTCCTTTTCACCCTGACTCCCCAAACCCTCGGAGGAGGCCGCCTGAGAGAGGCCGCGTCTCGCTGATTACAGAGATCACCCCAGAACCGGCGTCTCCACGGGGGGTGCTTCAAATCCCATCTGCATGGAGGCGGCCTTCTTTAAGAATCGCTCTTTGGGCTGCCAAACAGGCCTATGCGCCGTGGGCCGCTGGCTAATTACAGCCGTTGGGCTCCGACTGTCCCCGGGGAGCGAGGCTCCTCGCTTTTCCCATTTAAAGGTGTCACTTGGTTGGCTTCCTTCTCGATCTCCTCCTATTACTTGCAGCTGCCCCAGAAGGATTCCCTGGTAAGATAACCAGATAATTCTCAGCCTGAAAAATACTGCCGTGGGAAGGATCCCGCAGGCCTGGGCTCTGGGACGGCTGGGAAGGACGGCTTGCTGGGCCCATGGCCGGGGAGGGCCGCACTGGAGAACTCCATCCCTGGCTCCATCACGTTGGTGTTTATGCATATTATACACACATGTATATACACATATACCCCCATATGTCCACATATGAACGCACATACATACATTATGTATATTTTATTATACATCAGATATTTTTATTTTCAACTGGCCAGAGTTTATATTATGTGTTTAAAAACAAGCTTCTGAGTGGGCTTTAAGCAGACACCAGAGGGGTCTGGGGCACAAGGCACGTGCTAGAAAGAAACTACCCCCATTTCCAAGGCCCTGGGCAAAAGGAAGGAGGGTGATTCAGGAGTGCAGCGGAGAGAGCCCCAGGCCCGGCATCGGAAACACCTGAGTTCGAATCCGGCCTCAGACACGCCCGGCTGTGGGATCCTGAGCCAGTCGTTTCACCTTGTTTGCCTCAGTTTCCTTATCTGTTAAATGAGCCTGAGAAATGCCAAAGCACTCCAGTGTCTCTGCCAAGAAAGCCCCAAATGGCCCGCATACCCGCCCGAAACGCCCAAACAGCAACAATAAAAACTGTATTTTTCTTGATTTAGTTGAATATTTCCCAATCACATTTGAACCTTGTTCAGGCAGCAAGCACTCAGGAGCGTCCCGGCAGTGAGTTCTGA
>NC_133620.1:460063798-460165219 GCF_048593235.1 Sminthopsis crassicaudata
GGTCACCAATGGTAGCTTTCCTAAGCCTCTTACTTCAGGGTTAATGTTTCCTGAGCTATTGAAGTTCCCGAGCTCGTGCATTTTGCAGAAGGGCAGGCCTGGCTCATACCTAAAATGGACACTCTTTTCTCTGATCATTTAAGATTTCTCCTATTCCTCAAACATGTCCCAGAGTTCTGGGGGTTTATTCTTCTGGGAGAAAGGGGAAGAAACCACATTGGATCTGCAGCTCAATGAATAGTTATCTAATTCCAGTTTCCCTGACCATTCATTCATTCATTGGGGATCTTTAAGTTTAATGACTGGTATGTTATTGAAGGGAATCCTCTTAGATGTGGGTGTTAAACTACCTTTGGGGGTCTTTGCAACTCTAACATCCTGAGACTCATTATTGCTTTAGCAAGATTTATTAAGTTCCAGCCATTGAGCTGAACCTCAAAGACAAAAACAAAAGAAGCCTTGCCCTCAAGAGGCTTACATTCTGAAATTGATAAGCCTTAGGAACAGCTTGAGGGACTAGGAGGATGATTTACTAGGGATGGTTAGATGGGAGCAATCTTTCCATTTAAGGCTTCATGTTAATTCTAGTGACCTCTCTGTTAATTATTTCCTATCAATCTTGCTTTTAGCTTCTGTGACATATATTTGTTTGCACTTTGTTTATCTCCCTTATATTGTAAGCTCCCTCAGGGAAGGGACTGTCTTTTGCCACTTTTTGTATCTTTGGGCTTAGCAAAGAGCCCAGAATATAGCAGGCACTCAATAAATGTTTACTGATTGAAAAAAAAAAAAAAAGAGGCTTCCATTCTACCAGAAAGAAATAACATTCACCCAGACGGAAGGCCGGAGACTTCAAGCTCAAATGGACTTAAGACACATTGAATCCAACACTCATTTTATAAATAAGGAAACTGAGGCTAGAGTACATATTGGGGGGGAGAACTTGAATCCAAGTCTTTTCCCTTAAAAGTGTAACACTCCATCCACTGCTTCAAAGTCCAGGGAACTCAAAATCATCCAAGTCCCAGGATCAAACAAGACTAAATACTTTCCCAGTGGTGTGACAGAGACTGAAATGCAAATGAAAAAGGAAGGGGAAGGGAGAGAAGCTGTTGAGACGGAGCTTCCCATGCATTTAATTCTTTCCTCCTCACTGAGATCACTTCAACTAAGCCCAGGGACAGGGAGAGGGTCCGAACCAAGACAGAGATCCCCTGCTAGCCAAGCGTCCACTGGCGCTCGGCTCTGGAGACTTGATCCATGGCCATCCTTCCCTTTGGGGAAAGGAGAAGCCAGGGACAGAAAGCAATCCCCTGCCATCTTGTATTCTTGGTCCTGCTCTGACCAAGTGGAAGAAATGTCGCCTTGACAAAGGTTCCTAGGGGCCCGATACTGCTTAGCCTCGTATCAGTGGGATCTATGAATCTGGCTGCTCCTCTGGGGCGTTCCCGAGACGTCTGATTACCCAATGTGAGGTGGATCTTTCAAAGTCTCACATAATAGACTGATATAAAGGAATACATGGTGTCCAGATATCTAGCAATAAATGCCGTGAAAAAGGCAAGCTCACGCGGACATGGTAGAGCATCAAATGTGAAGATGGAGGGCCCGGGTTAAAATCTTGGTCTGTCAGGAATGAATGATCCTGAGTAAAATATTTTATCCCCTCATAATCCAGTTTTCTTTTTTGCAAAATGAGATAATCACTCAGGAGGGCGCCCCTTTAGTCACACAGGACAGAATGTGGAGCCGCGTTCAAACCCTGCTTCTACCACTTACTCCGGCCCTTCATCCCTCTGATCCTCAGTTTCCAAATCTGCATAGAACAAGCGGTCCTACAGAACACTTTAAGCACTACCCCAGCACGCCATGATCTCCAAAGTCTCAGTACAGTCGAAGGCTTTGATAACGTGGAACTACCCTATGGCTTTTGTATAGGCACAGGAGGGGGAATGGCCTTTTGAATGTGCCTTTAGCAAAATGGCCTTAGAAAAAATTTCTAGAAAAGGGAAGAGGCAGGGGCAGTTAGATAGCGCAGTGCATAGAGCACCGGCCCTGAAGTCAGGAGGGCCTGAGTTCAAATCCAGCCTCAGACACTTAACCCTTCCTGGCTGCATGACCCTGGGCAAGTCACTTAACCCCAACTGCCTCAGAAAGAAAAAAAGACAGAAAGAAAAGGGAAGAGGGAACCAGACTCCTTTCACTGCTTGGAACTCAAGCTAGGGTCAAAGAATTAAGCACTGACCCCTTCTGAAGAGAAGAGACCCTAAAAACTGTCCCAAGGCCCTAATTTTATAGATGAGGAAATGGAGGTCCTGTGAGGTACCTGCCCAAGGTCAGAACATGAGGACCTTTCCCCTTATCCACTACTGGAAAAGCAACTTCCTGTGAAGAAAAAAAAGAAAAACAGAAGCAGCAATTTCCTCTCCTAACAAAGTCCCATCTTTTGACAGAAACCTCCGAATGGGGAGAAAAACCTTGAATTTTGACAGTGTAATAGACAGGAGAGTCAGCTTAAGAAAAGATTCCATCTCTCCTCTCCAGGAGGATGGGGTCACGGAGCGGGGTATTCTTTCTACTTGAGAGACCGTACTAAAAATCTCCGAAATGGAGCAGGGAAAAACCCTTTGGTGCGCCGTCTTAATATGTAATAGAGGTTGCAGTTTCAAGGAGGCTTATCATTTCTTCTGACATCCTGACAGAAATGTATAATATAGAAGTTTAGCACTGTGGGCAGGTGAAATTATACCAGGCAGGAGAAATCATTTCAATGTGAATTGAAGCATTACTGGGGCCCACTCTAGCTCGGCCTTGACAGTGCTCGCTTCCCCCTTGCCCACGGCCTCCAGCAGAAGAGAGGTACTTCAGTGAAGGGCCTGGGGAGGACGGGGAGCGCACTCGAGAGCCCACTCTCTACAGCTAACAGCTCTCGAAGGCGGCGAATTCTGGATGCTGCTCAGGCCTCTCCCTTCTGCCTTTTCCAGGCTCCTTCTCTGCGGTTACCTGCGGGCGGGGGAGAGCATCCCAACAACAGAGCCCGGACTGGGCTCTCCGGCTTCCACCGGGACGTGATGGGCACAGCTGAGCGGCTAAGGGAAAGGGGCAAAAACCGGGAGGAAACACGGGAACAAGAGCCCGGGATTTGTTTCTTTCTTTTTTTTGGGGGGGGTACATATTGCTATTTTTTAAATCTAAGTCTTCATGTGAGAGAGGGATTAAGCTGGATCTGTTCCTTGCAAGGCAGGACTGTTTAAATTCTTTTTATCCTTAGCATATACTTAGCTATAACACCTGGCCCATGGCCGGTAGCATGTATATGTGTGTGTGTGTGTATATACATACACACATAGATGCATATATATTTGGTTAATTAGATGATATATATATATATATATATTATATATAAATAAAATATCAATCTAACAATCTATCTTCCAACCAATCAAATACATTTATTTATATATCAAATATATATCTACAAATAATTTATAGACACTATATATATTTATTTACATGTATTTATAATATATTCATATTTGTATGTGTATATATATATATATATATATATATATATATATATATATATATATATATATAATCGATTACATAAAAGATAGATTGATTTAGGTTCCATGAAAAGGGGAAAAAAAACTTTCCTAACAATTACCTCGTTCCTTGGTAATTCCTAACAATTCACATTATTTTTCAAGAACTCAGTTTCTCACTTTGTAGAAAGAGCGGGCTGGAGCAGATGGCTCCTTTTAAGGATCCTTACCACCGGAAATCTTTGAGCTACAAAGAGCAGCCTCGGTGAGATTCTCCACACTGAAAGGAGACTAGAGGACCACTTCGGAGAAGATGTTGTAGAAAGGATTCTTAGCGATGGGAGGTGTCAAATTAGACAGCACTAAGATGCTAAGATGCCCTGTTCCTTGTAATTTTTGAAATCCCTCAAAACAAAATTAAATTAGGTTTTATTTTTCTTTGTATGCTTGATGTTTAGGATAGTGCTTGGCGCAGAATAAGTTTCAATAAATGGTTATTCACTGATTGACGGGTTGAGTGGAGAAGACCACTAAGTTCTAGCCTCCTTTGATGAGACAAAGACAAAAATGGAAGTCCTCCTTCTTGAGAAGCTGACATTTAATGCCCAGTATAGTTCTTGTAAGTTTTTAAGCACTGGGCTGACTGATTCTATCAGTAGGATTTTAGCAGATTTCATGGTACACTTAGCTGTTTCAGATGAGCCACCCATGGCCTCCATATATAACATTTCTCTGCTGATCAGAGGACCTCATTCTCGGGTACCACTGGATTTTGGAGGTGATGATAATTTCTACCCCCACAGCGTTTTTGTTATCGAGAGATTTCACTTTGTCTGGCTCTTCCTGACCCCATGTGGGGTTTTCTCGGTAAAGATTCTGCAGTGGTTTGCCATGTCCTTCTCTAGCTTACCTGACAGATGAGGAAACTGAGGCAGACAGGGTGAAGGGACTTGCCCAGGGTGACATGACTAGTGAGGCTAGATTTGAATTCAGGTTCTCCCGATTCCAGCACCGTGCTCTATCCACTTACCGACTTATACATAAGGACACGCTTTATACCCCCCGAAAAAACAGATGGAGGGAGACGAGGGCACGCCGTCAGTGAGGAAATGGCAGCATGAAAGGAAACGGGCCGAGCTTCCACTCCGGTCCGGCCCTGAGGGGCAGAGCTCCTGCCGGCTGAGGGTTTAGGGCCCTTTTTCAGTCGCTTCTCTGGGAAAGGCGCTCCCTGTTTGGTTCAGAAGTGAGGCTGCCGGCATCATTTAATGCTTTACAATAAGTGGGCATTAATTAATGCCAAATTACAATAGAATTCCTCCCGAATTACATATGACACCCACATTAATAGCAAGCCAGATCATTCTGATTAATGTTACCACGGTGAGAACAGCCAGAATGTATAATGATCTGGAGAGGCTTTGGGCCAAATGCTACTTAGTAAAGGGCTCCCTTTAAGGGAAAAAAAAATTAAAAAGGAGAAAAGCTTTGAAGAGTAATTGATAATTTAAGTAACTATTTGGCTACAAGCTGGGAAAGCTGTGCTTGACGGCAGTGGAGGGAAGTCTGAGAACCGGAGACACTGGAGTAAAAAAGAGCCCTGGTTTGGCATCCAGGAGTCCTGGGTTCAAATTCTGCTTCTGATGTTTATTAACTTTATTATTACTACCCTTTCTATGAAATGAGAGAAGGTGGACTAGATGCTCTCTGAGGGCCCAAATCTATAAAAATTGCTATCTCTGAATCAATGGCTCAGTAAATATTTAGAAACAGACTGAATTTTATAGAACACACCAACAAAACAACATGGTGATTACATTATTCATGGCTTTTACCAAAGCCAATAGGAAAATGCACTTTGATCCTAAGAGAAGTTTTTTCATTCGTTTATAAACATTTGCCAAGTACCCCAGGGCAGCCGGGATGGAGCACTCTAGGCAAGTTATCTAATCCTGTTTGCCTCAGTTTACTTATCTGTCAAATGGGCTGGAAAAGGAAATGACAAACTTTGTCAAGAAAACTCCAAATGAAGCCAGGAGGAGCTGGATGTGACTGAAAAAAAAAATGACTGGATAACAAAACTAAGTACCTCAATGTTCGAGATACTGAGATTTCCTTAACTAGATATTGGAGAGTTACAAGATTTCGGAGCTTACCTCATTTGCTCACTCATTTGTTTCCTCATTCATTCATTCATTCTCAGAAGCCCTGGATGGGTTAATGGTCTAAGCTCTCTCCAGAGATTTAGCAGAAAACATGAAATTAGAATTCCAATTCCCAGCCTAGAGATGACATCACTGAGCTTCCACCCTAAGGGATAGGATTTCAGGAGGTATTATGGTCTATGGGAAGAACCAGGGGGCCGGCTGTAAATTAGGCTCTTTGGGAGGAATGCAATTCCTTCAGGCCAGTGGGTGCTATTTAGCATCCTGGAGGAGTAATTTACTAATTGGTGCCTGGGTGGCTTGGCGGAGTACTAAGCCTCCCCCTGTGCCTACCTTAGAGCACCCTGGGAGTAACTTTCCCAGCCATTATGGTTAAACTACTGAAAAAAATATTAACTGATTCCAGGTTTAGAGTCTGATTTGAGGACATGTAGGGAAGCCCATTTTATGCTAAATAATAAAGCAAAATGGAACGTTGGGTGGCTTTAGTTTGGAGAGGTCAAACACCTGAGCCCAAATCCTGCCTCTGACAGTAGCTAAGAGACTGTGGGCAAGTCATATAGCCTTGCGACCCCTTAGGAATCAAGGTTCAGAGGAACTCAGGTAAAATAGCTTGTCCAACTTTAATCGGCTTCTGAGGGTTTATTATCTATGATGTCTGCTGAGTGGAAGGGTTCCTATTCAACAGAATTCTGTTAGAGAACAATTAAAAGTTCAATTTGATCAGAACAGCCTTGGAAGATAAGTAACTCAAGAGTCATTCTCCCCATTTTACAGATTAGCAAAGGTGAGGTTCCGGATCAAGAAGTTGTTTAAGCCCATGTAGACAGCCAGGGTCAGAATCTGGATCTGAACCCAAATCCTATGATCCCAAGGCTCTTTCCACTGCCATAACAGCTGTCTAAAAGCCCACAATTCCTCTCAAGTGTTAGTAATAACAATAATAATACTGTCTCGTGCAGTGAGGATGATAGAAACAAGCAGTGAGGGCATATAAAAGCCCACTCACCGAAGGTCACGGCCACTCAGTGAGACAATAGTGGGGCAGTGAGAAGAACACTGGTTCTGGGATCTGAGATGGGCCTCAGTTTTCCCATCTGTAAAATGAGAAGACCAGAACATGTGTACATGTCTAGACCCACAATCCAATAATCTTAAAAAAGTCATCTATTCTCTGGAGAGCGGCTTCCCCATCTGTAAAATGATGAACAGATGGCCTATGAGGCTCTGAGCTAATAAAATTATTTACTTTCTCTGGAACTCAGTTTCCCCATCTGAAAAATGAGGATTAGATAGCCTTTGAGGTCCATTTCAGGTAATCCTTTGGCTTTATGTCAGACAATCAATAACTCCCCCCCCAAAAAATATAGAAAACATCTTTTTCTGTAAGGGCAAATTTCTTTTGATGTGCCATTTTTAAAAATTATTTTTATTTTTTAGTGGTGTTAAATGCTTAGTTTTAAACCGTCTCCCTCACGTCCTTCCCATCCCACACTAGAGAAGGTGGTCATTACACACCCAAAGGCCTGTGTGACCCAACTGTGCCCACTTCCAACGCTCAGTTCCCTCTCTGGCTAGTACTTTTGTAGTTGGTTTGAATATTTATAATACTCAGACTCAGACTAGCTCCGCCCCTCGCAGTTATTCTCCAAACAATATTGCTGTTACTCCACAGTAAGATTCCTGGTCCTGCTCATTTCACTCCTCACAACCGTGTGCAAATCTTTCCACGTTTTCCCAAAACCAATCACACATCACCGCTTGCTCAGCCATTCCCCAACTGACGGCCCCCTCAAGTTCCATGTTACTTACTAGGCAAAGAGAGGTAAATGCAGCCCCTCTCCTCCAGAAGCTTTCGTTTTAGTGATGAAGCCATTGCACATAGCTATGCCCACACGCAATGTAAATGGTGTCGCAAGTGAGAAGCAATCACTGGAGCTGAGAAGAAAAACTATGTCCTGAGGTTTTGCACCGTTTTTGGTCCTGGTTCCCTCCACAAGTACGGTTCTGAATATTATGAGGCTTGTTGTGAAGTAATGTTTTTAAATATTGAAAGAAATGCTAAATTTCAGGTAAATGCAGATGCCATTTCCCTCCTGAATTCTAAACATGAATCCAAGATGAAGGCCAGGATGCCTGAAATCCCTAAGAATTCCACTGAATTGTGAGCATCCTCCCTCATCCTCCACCTGCCTAGACATTATTTTAAATATTTTAATTTCTGTTATTCGTGTCCATGCCATCTTTTCCCAGGGGAACGTAAGCTCCTAAAGAGCAGGGTCAGTTTGTACATTTTGTCTCTGTTTCCAGTGTCTATACACATAGTAGGTGCTTAACGCACATTTCTCCTATTGAATTTGCGAAGAAATGGGCTTCATTTGCCTAGTTTTTAGGAATGGTTTGGAAGACCAAAGAAATGATGAGAAGCATCTGAGATGAAAAGAAATCCTGTATAGAAAGAATTCCTTGGAAAAATAAGGTATTTTTTAAGAAAGGGAATAATCTTTCTGGCTATTTAGCTACTGGATAAATCCTGAAGTTACTAGATGGTGGTTGTTGTTTTTGTGGTTATGGTGGTGGGGGTCCATCTTGAAAGAGAGAGCAGAGGAAAAAACTAAAGTATCTAATGCCTGGCCCCCAGACTCCCTCTGGGGAAGGCATTATTTAAAATTATTGCTGCATTCTAAACAGACCAACTCAGGAGGATAATTACTTTTCAATGATTGGATCGATACTTTTGTTCTTTTCCTTTACTCTCTGAATTACTGAATCTAAGGCCAAAGGAGAAATTATGTCAGTCCCTCTGGACCTGATGCAATCAAGGTCTAAAAATCAAGGGTGTGTGTGTGTGTGTGTGTGTGTGTGTGTGTGTGTGTGTGTGTGTGTGTGTGTGTGTGTGTGTGTGTGTGTAAAATGGTTGTGAACTTTAGGAGGTGGAAATCAACATTCTTAACTCAACAACTTCATTTTATATTTTAGACAGGAAAAAAAAAGACCCTCTAGTTTTCTTTCAAATGCTCTAACCACTTCAGAAAGCAATATGGAATGATCCTAAAAATCTAAAATGCCTATACCCTGTGAACATTAATATCACAGCATAGTATGTTTACCTTTTGTTGTTGTTGTTTGCTTGTTTTGTTGTTCTTTTTTATTTGTTTGTTTGCTTGCTTTTTTCTTTCTCATTTTCTCCCTTTTAATCTGATCTTTCTTGCTAAGCATGATAAATATGGGAATATGTTTAGAAAAACTGCACATGTTTAACTTCTGTTGGATTATTTACTACCTAGAGGAGGAAGGAGGGAGAAAATTTGGAACACAAGGTTTTGCAAGGATGGATGTTAAAAATTATCTTTGCATTGCAAAGATATTAAAAAACAAAAAGTTAAATTGAGTGCTAGAAAAAAAAAAAGTGATTCTTCATTAATTTAAATCCGGAAAAACTGAAATTTAGGACCCTACCTTGGGTCCTCTGGATCTTCCATTGGTTGCAAGTTGGGAGATAAGTATAACTCTGTTCATCTTAAAATCCATTTTTCTTTGATATAATAATGAAAATAGACAATATGGTACAGGGGGAAGGGCAGTAACTCTAGAATCCAGGGACTTGGGTTCAAAATCTGCTTCTGATCCTTTCTGTACCTTTGTGACCTGCCGCCCAAGGACCGCAAGCTTCAGGGAAGAAAGCTGGGCTCTAGAGCAGAATAATAATTGCTCCCCAGCTAGTAAGGAAGGTGCAGAGAAATCTGTCGGCGCCCACTGCTCCCCCTCCTCCCTGGCAGGCTGGCTGGGGACATCACTCCACTGCAGCAGCTCTTCCAAGCCCCTGGCCCAGGCTGGTGCCCTTTCTCCATCCTCGTCCTCCCCTACCTCCCTGTGCTTTCTCTGATGGGCTCCAGGGCCCATGGGGCTCGGTCCCCACGGGGCTCGGTCCCCACAGAGGCAGGGATCCGGGGAGTGCCCACCTGGGAGTCCTCCAACTGCCTCTGGAAGGGGTCTCCTGGAGGGCGGGAGGAGAGGGGGGATCTCCACAGCCCCGCCCCGCACCGCCCCCTCGGTGCAAGGCAAGGCAGTCAGGACCTTGGAGGTATTCATCAGTCCAGCCGCCTTCAGCATAAACTGGAGCCAGGGAACTTGGCGGAGAAGCTAGTAAAATTTTAATGCACTCTGTAGTGCGGTCATGTCATACTCGGTTATGGCAAATAATCCCAGATGCCTGCAGAGGTAAAATGGAGTTGTAATATGCTTGCCTCCTAACCCGAGCTGACAGCAATGATATACGACTACCATTAGTGGAAAATATCACTTCAACTAACCCATGATCCAGCTCCGCTCAGGGTCATATTATCCATGAGGAACAAATTACAATCCCAAAGTAAATACAAATTTTCTACACGAAATGGGTACCAAAAAGGAAGGGGGCGACGGTGCAGGCCCAGACAGCTCGGCTGAGTGACACAGATGATAAAGGACGGGACAAATCATTGGCTGATGGAGCGAGGTGCCGTAATCAGCCCAGCCGGCACACGCTTCCAGACGATAAACACTCTGCTCTCCCCTTGGTGGCAAAGACGTAATCTTTTACATGGACACGAGCAACTCGGATGGGTGGTGACTGCCTCGACCTCCGGGGGGGGGGGAGAAAAGGGGGTCACTGAGGATGGGGCCCCCATCCGGCCAATCCACTAAGCTCGGCTTTCAGTGACCACGGAGCTACAGCTCGGGGGCTGGGGGGGCACCTCGTCCGAGCCCCTCACTTCATAAACTCAGACCCCAAGGCAGAAGGGTGAGCCGCTCAAGATCAGACAGCGCCTATGGAAGCCGACCCCACTGCCTGCCGGGGCTCGGATGGATGGTTTCCAAGGCCCCCTTCAGCCTCGGACCCGTCCCAGAGGCCGGTGATCTCTAATGTACACATGACTGGGTGCACACACCTGGGGTGGAGATCAGGCTAGGGGCCCCTTTCTTAAGCAACAAGCACTCATTATGCACCAGCTGCATGCTAATCCCTAATAATACAGAGGAAACATTAAGCAATGCCTGGCCTCCAAGAGATTATATTCTAAAAGGGAGCCGTGAATAGCTAGAAAAATGTGTGAGGAGAGTGTGTGCTGACCCCTGGAAAGGATCAGCAAAGTTGGCCCACCCAGTAGGGGTCCCCACCCAGTAGGGGGTCTTCCTGACCAGGAAATGCTCTGGAAGGGTCTACAGTTTTCAAGGTGACATCTCTGTGGTGGTAAACCCCCCCCCACACACACACACTCATGCACACACACACACACACACAACATACACACACACACACATTCTGGAAGAAGAGGTTTAAGAATGGATCTCAAACAGGCCTGGATACAGGGGCTGTCAGCAAGATGTAACTGGTTTTGTGGAGGAGCCCAGGGTGGTAAAACAGCAGATCTGGCTCTTTGATTTACTAGTTGTTGGGCTCAGGCTCCAAATGATCAATTAAGAAGCATGAACCACTCCATGGGCCAATGAGTGTGTGTAAGTATTGGGCCTCCATGACAGAAACTGCGCCTGTCCTCCAGAAACTTTTATTCTACCAGGGAAAGCCTGCTTAGGACTGTTAATAGTCCAAAATGAGGCTTTATTAACAGAAAAAAAATAAAGAGTAATTTACTGTGGAAAGACCACTGTGGCTGGTTCAAATTCGCAGGGACCCTACTTCACCTGTCACATGGGTCTAACAGGGGCCTGCTCCGTGCACCCCTCTCTCCGCTGGGCGGGCATGTAAGCACTCAGAAGTCCAAACTCTTCTGGAAAAGGGCAGGGGCAAGGGCAAGGACGTGTCGTCTTCATTCCCCCCAAGAAAGGGCCGCTGGACAGAGGCGAGATTAGAGTTCTCTTAATGGGACCCGACACGGGCCTTCACTGGCGTAGAGAATTCTCAGCAGGATTCCCTCCAAGGCCAGAGCCTAAATCTGGGCCTCTCCAGCCATCTAGGTCCAGAAAGTTAGAGTATATGATATGTGGTACATATGGTATAGAGCACATTTAGAAAGGTATGGTATATAGCATATAGTACCTACATCTAATCTAGATATCTAGACAGAGGATATAATCTATGTAGATTATATACTTCATATGGAGAGTATGTATCTAGACAGATATAGTCCATAACATGTAGTCCATATGGTCTAATACAGTATAGATTAGTATAATAGTATATATTATATATATCAGTATAATATATATTATATATAGTCTAGAAATCTAGATATGGTATATAGCACATGTAGTAAATTGTACTATATAGTAGTATATAGTACAAATAATATATGTATTATTTAGATAGATTTAGTATGATAAATAATACATATAGGATGTAGTATATCTGGATAGATATAGTACACAGGACATAATGGATATAGTATACCTAAAAAGATATATATAATTTATATTACATATAGTATATAATTAATTCATATAGCATATTATGTAAAGTGTATAATTTATAATATATATAATATAGTATATATAGCATAGATGCAGTATATAATATATAGTATATAATTAATAATATGTATAGTATAGTATGTATATTGCACATGGCCGAGCTCCAAACCGTTCTCCCGACACTTGCTAGCTGAGGGAGCCTGGGTCTCCTCTCCACTTTGGGCCTCCATTTCCTCATCTTCAGAACCAGAGGCTGGACTAGATGGCTTCTAAGGTCCCTTTTAGCTCAAGATCTAGGATTTTATGAGCTCAGTTCCAATCTAAGTCCTGCTGTTTGGCCCAATCATTTCCTTCCCCCTCCCACTCTGTGTTTCAGTTGACTCACCATTTTTTTTTTTCAGATTACAAAGGTTTGGGATCTTATTTTATGTGAAAATAGCTTCACGTATTCAAGCAGATACAATGCAGAGTCATAAATGAATATGTAATAATAAGGGGAAAGACTCGGTCCCTAGTAGAACTCACAATTAACCAGGAGGAAGAAGCCATTAAAGGGAAGACGCCAGGAGGTGAGAGTACCCCATGGTGGGTTGGCCCTAAAAAGGAATTAGCAAAGATCTACAGTATCATCAATTTTTGAAAGAAGATTTGGACTGCATGACCTCCATTTAAAAACTATGACCTTATGGGACTTGCAGAGAATACCTTGACACAGTAAGTTGTTCTAAGGAGAGAACCTGTGACGTTTGAGAAGATGAGGTGATCCAATGCAACCCAGCATGCCTTTTTTTTTTTTTTTTTTACTGAACTATTATATGCAAATTATTTTATAGGGTATATACATACATACACACACACACATATATATAGGGTATATATATATACACATACATACACATATATAGGTATACACACATATATAGGGTATATATATATATATATATATATATATATATATATATATATATATATATATATATATATATATATATATATATATATATATATATATATATATATATATATATATATATATGGTGTGTATGTATATATATACATATATAGAAAACCCCCAAAATAGCCTCCATCCCAAGGAGCTTTTATCTAAACTTATCTATAAATAATTTACAGATTACCATATGCATGGTAATGACTGAGGAAGAAAAGAAATGTCTTAAGAGCATGAGACAAAGAATAAGGTCATTTGGACTAGAGAAGAGGAATATCAATCACAGAAGTGTCAAAAGAGCTAAGGGTCCAGAATTCACCATTATTGTATTTCTATTACAAACTAACTCCTCAAAATAAAATAAGACAAAAACCCAAACCAAAAACCCAAACTTGGTGCTTCTGGGTGCCCAGGATATCTCATAAAGCTAACAGGTTCCCTTCCTTCCTTATCGTCACGAGCACTACTGCTCCAGGAGTGATACCAAGAGTGAAAATTGGACACTTTCTTTAATTAGGTAGGAAGCAATCAATGTTGCTCCAGAACGGGAGGAACATGGAATCCAGAAAAAGGATGAGTTAAAGTCGAAAGAGAGAGCACGAGTTACCCAGAGTAAATAACAAAAGGATGTGAATTGGGTAAGAAGTCATTAGTTGTCTGCTTTGTGAAAGGCACTGGGGCTAATCAAAAATAGAACTAGGTTCTCCTAATATCATACAAAGGGTTTATTCCATAACTATGACAGAGGATAATTAAAGGATCATGGAATTTTGGAGGGGGTCCCTTGTCCTAACCTACTCATTTTAGAGAAGATGAAATTAATTTAGAAGAGGTTTCGGAGGAAGATCCCTGGATGGAGGATTTCTGGTGTTCCTACCACGTCTAGATTCACCATCCTGTGAGTTACAGAGAATTCAGGTGACGGGGCTAAGGTCACTTAGCTTGACTGTGACAAATTTGAAATTAAAACCCGGCTCTTCCAACAGTCCCATCTGACAGCTTCTGCTAAGCCACCTACAAATCATAGAGAAGTTCCCTGATTCCTTGTCTTCCTGTAACCGATCCACTGCAGGTCCCATCAGTTCATCAATAAAACTAAAATCAGAAATGTCTTGTTCTTAATGATTATATGAACCCTCTGGATTGTGCTGTTCCATTCAATTTAGAATCTAGTAAAAACTTGAACCTCTGTAGCCTTCCTTGTCAGTAATGCCTTTCAGACACCCAGGGACAGAGGTAGAGAACAGATACCTTGTACGATACACTTAGAGGATTTGGGGACCAGCCTGGAGTCTGGCTCTGAATAGTTATTAAAGAAAGCTATACATAATGAGATCTAGGATTTGAAGTAATTATGCATGAGGAATTTAATCCTAGGGAAGAATTAAAAGGGATTTTGTTTGGATAAGTGGTAATTAAGCCAACTGGAAATATGCTGTTCTAAGAATGACCAGAATTGGAAGAACAACAAAATGTCATCCTGACCCAGACACCGTCTTGGAGGAATAAGAGGTCTTCTGGATGACCACTATGGAAACCAGAATTCATTGAAGAGCCAGAAAGATCCCCAACTGAAAACTAAGTCCTGAGGGAAGGAAAATTTCCAGTAGAACAAGACATAGACAAAGCCTGAAAAAGATGGTAAACCGAGAGGAAGGTAGGTCTACACAGATGGCTGAAATACAAGGGTCTCTTTCAGTAAGGAGGTCCCAGAGGGATGCGTGTGAGGTAAAGCTGTCCAGTGCATGCATCCATGTCCAAGGGGGTCTGAACAATCGGCTGGGTCCCTTCATGAGATAAAGGAAACGCAAGGAAGAAAACTCCGATTTGAGATCATTCTATATCGATATATCTGGGGCCTTCTTTCTCTGTCATCTGTATTTCAGTATTTCCAGTATGAAAAGAGAGTTTGAGAAAGGACCTTGGAAGTTGTTATGTCCAATTCTCCTGGTTCATAGATGAGGAAACTGAGACTTAGACGAATTAAGTGATTTGATTCAGCTTGTGCAGATAGTGAAGGGGGAATCCTTCTCAAGTAACATTCTTCATAATGATGAAGACTGTGGAAAGAACATTGACAGTAGACCCAGAGGTCCCACGTTCAAATCCTCCCACTAAGATCTATGTGACTTTGGGTAAGTCACTTAATCTGAGTCTTACTTTCCTCATCTGTGCAATGGGGTAGTTGGTCCAGATGGCCACTGAGGTCTCTTGCAGCTTCAATTCTATGAGCTAGCAAGTGACAAAGCAAGGACTGAAACCCAGGGCCTTTGATTCTAAATGCAGGGCTTTGTCCATCTGAATGCACTATTAGGTTATTAAGGGATGAATCTTTACTTTTCTCCTGAACCTTTTACCTCCACATTGGAAAATTATAACAAATGTAATTGGGTCAAAGTCATTAGCAAGAGAAATAACCTATTTCCAACCAAACTCGGGATCGAGAGTTAACAATTGTGACCCTTTGCTGGGTTCTAGAACCTGTATATGTCCCACAGTCATTTGGAACACTTCCAAATTAAAAGAAAAAGACAAATTTGGAGTCTGTGCCTCAATGAAAGCCGCTACACGCCCAACTTCCAGGTTTCCATCTTGATGATTCTAGAGTCACTCATTGGCCATATGCAGACTGGGATCAGGGTAGGGTCTATTCCCTTGTTTCATTTTCTAGCTGAAAAAAGAAAAAAAATGGAAATGGGACAGGCCACTTAAGCTCTTTGGGTCTCAGTTTCCTAGTCTGTCAGATGAAGTGCTTGGATTCTATGGCCTCTAAGAGCCCTTGGGGCTCTGTATCTTCCACACTATTTATACACCTTCCCACGCTTGGAGAAATAAACACATTTTCAAGCCTGTTTCTCAAGCAGTCAAAATTCCAGCAGTACTAGACATTCAATGGAAAGTGAATATTTCTCTCTGACAAATTCTCCTATCTGTAAGGTTGAATAAGGGTGTAATTCAATTTATCACCACCTAATCCTTTTGGGACAGTATAGTTGTTGGCTTTGGCCTCTACCCAGCCGAAAGACTGATAGGAGAGAGTTGATAGGCAGATGGGAGTTTTAAGAAAGCACTTTATAAGGTGACTTTCAAAAGAGTAAAAATGTTTATTCCAGTGGATACAAGGGAAAAGATAGCTTTGCAGGTCATTGCCTGCGTCTCTACTTCTGGAAAACACATCCTTCAAATGCTGGCTATATTATCTGCAGACTCCGGCGTTTACCAGAGAAAAGGAAGCAAAAGAAAGGTGAGATTTGTCACCCAATATGTATCAGGTTCTATGGCGGTGGTTGTTTTTCCTGCTCACAAAATTCTTTGCTGGCAGGATTCCGAACACGTTGAACATTGAGGCTGGCAAAAAATATGGAAGGCTACTGAGATCTGCACATGCTCAGTTTCCTGTTGGTAAGAGCAGCCATTTTTAGCTGAAATCTTTGCAAATTCAAGATCTTGTGTGTTTTGAAGCTAATGAGCACACGTGAAAAATGATCTTCACCTATTTTGTAACTGCTCTATTTATCACGTTGTGCAAGCTGGATTTGCAAAATTGACAGCCAACAGAATTATGGAATGATATAACACCCCAAATTTGACAACATGTCTAGTGAAACCTATTGTACCCCCTTTGAGAGCTACTGATTTACACAATGAATTTAAGGTAACATAAACACACAAAATGGCGCACGAATCCACACATCAGAATTCTAGCCCGAAACTGTGACGGCACCTTGGTTTAGTAAGATGGGGCTACTCCTGCCAGTGGAAATGGTGGAGGCGGGAACCAGCAGATGCAGAACAGATCTGTGTTGCGAAAAGTGCCATGTTTACATGTTGCTTGAGTTTTCCCTAAAGTTGGGAAGAGCTGGGCCATCCGACAATCTAGATCTTATGAGTTAATGTGATGGAGTGGGATTCCACCTTGGGAAAAGTGTGAATCGCTGCCTGCTTCCAGGCAGCTGGAGGTACTTGTAACACTCTCTCGGTAATTTCTCACCCTGTTTTTTTTTTTTTTTTTTTTTTTTTTAATGCAGCAACAGATTTGTATTGGGAAGAAAAGAATGAGTGGGTGAAGGGACCAGATCTCAGAGTCTGGTCTTGGTTTTCAAAGCCTTCTAAGATTAACAGGTATTTTTTAAAAAGCTCAAGGATGGCTTACATTTCATGCCCAATATGGAATAAGGCCCTTGTACATGGACATAACAGGAAAAAGAGGGAGAGAAAGGGCCTTTTTGTGGCTCTGATCATCTCTTAAATAATATTTCTTTTTCCTTAGAGCTGGGAGGGCTCTTTAGGCATGGAATCCAAGTCCCTCATTTTACAAATGAGGAAACTGAGGTACAGAGAATGCCTCAAATGTCTTACCAAGGTTCATTCATGGGCCAAATATGTGAAATCAGACTTGACTGCATACAAAGCTAATTTTCTATTATATCATTTTCAGATGCCTCAAAAATAAATTTCTTTATCTTCTCTCCAAGGGATGATCTGCCTCCAAAAGTGGCAGTGAATTCAGCTGTTTCCCCCCCCCTCCCCAAGAACAGAAGAAAGTATTTCCCTGTGATATCAACAGATTTTCAAAGAAGAAATGTGATTAAATGCTTAATTATGGTGATTTAGGAGCCTGGGCTGTCTGCCTTTCCTTGGGATAACTAGATAACAGTCTCTTTCCTTGGATGCTGGGTCTTCCCAATTACTCTTTGACTCTTTATCCATTGCTCCCATCTATTGCTACTTCTCAGAAAGATCTCCTCACTCATCTGGCATGAAAGTTGAAATCAATGTGCTAGCTAGGAGGCAAGGATAAAACAGACATTTCCTTTGGTGTCCTATCAAAGTTAGGAGCCTGCCTTTTCCATAAGAAGAATGTTGCCCGCACTTAGCTCTTTTCAGTCTCGTTGCCGGTCTCTGCCTCCATTAATTAGTAAGGGTATCATTTTATAAATTACAGCTTGCTATCGGCGAAGAGTATGATTTATCTCAATTCAATCAGCTGTGTGGAGGACAGGACCCTAATTTTAGAGCAGAAGCCCAGGGGAGCCTCACAGGGTAAAGAACGACGGGTCTTCCAGGAAAGGATCCCAACGGGTCTCCAAGGAGACCGCCATTTTTGCCTTTGTGATCACCCTTGTTGGGAGTCACCAGAGGGATCCTGAGACACTGAGGCATCTTTTCAATTATTACTATTTCCAATACTTATGAAAACCCTCCAAATGTCAAGTCCAAGAGGCCCCTGTTAGTGTTCAGGGCTTGGGGGCAAGGAAGGGTGTTGTTGCAAGAGCGATATACTCATGGCTGGCTTGGGAGAGACACTGCTAACCCGGTCCTGATGCTAGGAGAAAGAGGGCAGAACTTGGCTATGAATCCAAGGCCACGGCATCCTGGGAAGAGAATTCTGACAGTCTGCACGATAACGGGGCCAAACAGACAGAAGCACAATTAAAGAGCTCTGCTGGCTAAGGAAGCGAAAGCTCAGGAGAAACACCTTGCAGAAGGACAGGTAGAGCCCAAGCAAGTGCCAGCCTTGGTGGCAACTTCCAATTATGAGAGGAAGAGACTGGAGGGGCTTCTGCCATCCAGAGAAAAAACATCCACATGGCAGAGGGCAAAGATAATTGGAGAGGGATGGGGAATTACAACATGGTATCTAAGCCAAGATGATCTTTGTTTTCCCCTTCTTCCAAAAAAAAAGGATCCATTCCCTTTCTTTCCTGCCCATCCTCTTTTCCCATTTCTGAAACTACCTCTATCTATCAAGTAATGGAGTCTCTCTCCATTGATGGCAGACTAAAAAATCCACTCAGAATTACCCATCAGCCTCTCCCGGCCCGTACATCGCTGTTGTTAAATCAAGCATTTTGGGAGGGAAGGAAGTACAGACATGCAGGGTCTACCTCGCTTCCTCAGAAGATGTGTTCTCTCTAAAATGTATTTTTCAGAATCAGAGCAGAGATTCACAAAAGACAGACAAAATGGAGCTCATTTTCCCTCCCCTCACCTAGGAGAGAAGACGGAGAGTGGGGACAGCAGAGCTGGCTTCCAGCTTGGTAGAAAGACCCCGGCTAAGGTGAAATTCTGGAGAGGAGGCCCCCAGGGACAATCCTCACCCCAGGGGAACTTCCTCCCACACTACGATAAAGGGAACTGTCCCAGGGAGTCTGTGGGCCAGGGGGTGTCCCCGGGGCAGAAGGACAGCCTTCCATCCCCAGAGCCGTTGGCACCCAAGGAAGGCAGCTCTTGCATCCTTCGGACATCCTCCTGAGAGGATGTGAGGATCCCAGTGTCTGAGGAAGGAAGCGCCGGCTTGTCAGTTAAACAAAGGAATAATACACGGCCTCCTTTAGAGTGTGTACTTTACCTGTCATCCAACAGCCCATTATCATGTCACGGCACAGTGCACCCTTCCATAGGTCACTTTGTTTAAAATGACATGGATAATGCATATGTCAGCAAGCTGACAGTCCTGGCCGTCCTTCAGAGATAAAAACCTCAAGGCGAGAGCCGGTTCTTATCTGGGGGACACGCTTTGGTCTATCATCTTAGTCAGGCAGAACATGATTTCTCCTGAGAACACTTTTTTCATTTCCTGATTTTAAGGAAATCAAATAAGCACCATTTGTCTTCATCTGAATATGCTTGACCTGCTCAAATGATGATGTCTCGCATTTTATAACAGGCTACATATGCTGAATTCAAATTAACGGCAGCTAAGAACCAAGGCCTTCAGATCTCTCTTCCAGGCTGGCAGCCGAGAGGGAGGGGAGGCTCCCAGCTTCAGGAGCCCCAGCGCACGCGGAGAAAGAACTCCCCTCCCCAAATGATAACCCCAAGAGTCTCCTGTGGCAGTAGCCCCTACTGACTAAGGGCCCTCTCCAGAGAAAGGGCAGCAGAGTTGGGCTTGGGGCAGGCCCTGTCACCAGATGGTCAACAGTTAGAGAAACCATGGTTCTGAGGAGTTTCTTTTCATTACATGGGAGAAGCAATAAATTACAGTCAATCTTACCAATAAGTTTGAGAGAGCAGGAGAAAACGAGTAAGAACGATCAATAACCAAACAAAGAACTTAAGGTTGCCGGATATTGAACATATCTCACTTTACCAGGTAGTTGTTGATCCTTGTCTGGGAGATCTGAAAACAGGCTCCCCTCCTTGGTCCACTTTGGGCTGGGTAAGCGAAGGTCGGGAGGTCATGAGCCCCCAAATCCAGTGCATACCTGATGAAGAAACTTCCCTCTTTCCCTTCCACCACCCAATAGTGGATCCCCCAAATTCAATTTAAAAACAAATTTTAAATATTTTCTTTCAAGAAAACCATTGTGCATGGAAAAGCAAATAAAGTTAAGTACTGGCGTGCACGACAAGATCAAATCAAGTATGTTAACAGAAATGCTCAAATGACATTTATATTACCATAATGTGTACTGACAATTTCTACATCCCCATTATGGTACAGGGATGGAGGAGGCAAGTAGAAAACTACTATCTATACGTCTTATTTCACAATAACTTTCTGGGAACACAATTCTGCAACCATAAAGAAAGAGCCCATGGGCCAGGTGCAAGCAATATTAAAGTGGTCGTTTTCCATCCATCCTTAACTCATCCAACATGTAGGGATGGAAGCCCATGATATGGCTGACATGCATTATTTCAAGAAGAGAAAAGTACACTTGATAAAAACTTACATAAACTTCTAAGAGAAAGCATTCTCTTCAAAGGAAACACCAGGCAGGTATACAGTGATGTACGGATGTGTGTGTGTGTGTGTGGGGGGGTACAATGAATCCAACTGTACAGTGCAATTGATATAGGTCTTACCTTCTCCTCCTGGTCACTGTCACTGTCACACTGAAAAAGAAAGAAAAAAGAAGTTCAGTTAAAGGGAAATATTTTTTAGGTTGTTTCTGAAGGAAGAAAGTAATAACTGTGAAACCAATGGGGGAGGGGAGAGTCTTGCACTAACTGATGCATGGGGATGCTCGAAAAGACATTCTCCCACTGATCTGGCTGTCAGACGAACCTGTGACAAAAATCTCAGGGAGTGAATTAGTAGTTTTACATGCCATCAGTGCCACATAGCTCTTTCTGTGGACATTCCAACACATCTGGTGACAGACAGGAGGGACTGGAGGGCAGGAAAAATGACATTTCACTGGCCAGAACATAAATTTCTAGGGTACCATTGTTCAGTTACAGATGAAGGTGAGTTAAGAAAATTTATGGCGATCTAGGGATACCATCCTTTTTTCAATGAGAATTGAGAAATCACATCCACATCCACATCCAATCCATCCATCCGTCCAACACTAAACCTTCCTTAAGTGTCTAGTATGTGCCAGGTGCTGGCATACAAGGGAAAAATGTGAATGATGGCACTGTATAACCTGAGAATTTATATTTATATGTTTATATTTGTATAATCCCAGAATTTTGGAACAGGCCAAAGAGAATATGATTACAAGATATAGCATTTATACATTTATACAGTACTTAAAGGTTTACAAAACTTTCTTTTCTTCCTTCTTCCCTCCCTCCTGTTTTTTTTCTTTTCTTTCTTTCTTTTCTTTCTTTCTTTCTTTCTTTCTTTCTTTCTTTCTTTCTTTCTTTCTTTCTTTCTTTCTTTCTTTCTTTCTTTCTTTCTTTCTTTCTTTCTTTCTTTCTTTCTTTCTTTCTTTCTTTCTTTCTTTCTTTCTTTCTTTCTTTCTTTCTTTCTTTCTTTCTTTTCTTTCTTTCTTCTTTCTTTCTTTCTTTCTTTCTTTCTTTCTTTCTTTCTTTCTTTCTTTCTTTCTTTCTTCCTTCTTTCCTCCTTCCTTCCCTTTCTTTCTCTTTTTCTTTTCTTTTCTACCCTTCCTTCTCTCTCTCCTTCCTTCCTTCCTTCCTTTCTTGTCCCTCCCTCTCTCTTTCCTTCCTTCTTCCTTCCTTTCCTCCTTTCTTTTTTTCTTACTTTCCTCCTTCCCTCCCTTTCTTTCTTTTTTCTCTCTTTCCTTCCTTCCTTCCTTCCTTCCTTCCTTCCTTCCTTCCTTCCTTCCTTCCTTCCTTCCTTCCTTCCTTCCTTCCCTTCTTTCCCTTCCTCCTTCCTTCCTTCTTTCCCTTCCTTCCTTCCTTCTTTCCCCTTCCTTCCTTCTTTCCCTTCCTTCCTTCCTTCCTTCCTTCCTTCCTTCCTTCCTTCCTTCCTTCCTTCCTTCCTTCCTTCCTTCCTTCCTTCCTTCCTTCCTTCCTTCCTTCCCTCCTTCCTTCCTTCCCTCCTTCCCTCCTTCCCTCCCTCCTCCTCCCTCCTTCCCCTCCTTCCTTCCCTTCTTCCTTCCTTCATCCTTCTTCCTTCCTTCCTTCCTTCCTTCCTTCCTTCCTTCCTTCCTTCCTTCCTTCCTTCCTTCTTCCTTTCCTTCTCCTCCTTCCCTCCCTCCCTCCCTCCTTCCCTCCTTCCTTCCTTTCTTTTCTTCCTTCCTTCCTTCCTTCCTTCCTTCCTTCCTTCCTTCCTTCTTCCTTCCTTCCTTCCCTCCTTCCCTCCTTCCCTCCTTCCCTCTTCCTCCTTCCCTCCTTCCCTCCTTCCCTCCTTCCTTCCTTCCTTCCTTCCCTCCTTCCCTCCTTCCTCCTTCCTTCTTTCTTTCCTTCCTTCCTTCCTTCCTTCCTTCCTTCCTTCCTTCCTTCCTTCCTTCCTTTCCTTCCTTCCTTCCTTCCTTCCTTCCATCCAGACATCCTTTCCATTCATCTATCTACCTACTTCTATCTCTTATCTCATCTGATCCTCAATACAACCTTGTAAGCTTTCATATTGCCCCTCTTTAAAGATGAATAAACCAAGGCTGAGATGGATTCAATGACTGGCCCAGAGTCACTAGTAGATATCTGAGGTAGGATCTGAACTCAGGCCTAGGTGCTAGGCCACCTAGATAATCTCTGTTACTTTTCACATTAAACACCCCCGTTCCTTCCCTTGATCGTCTCCTGGCATCATCTCACCAGGGTGCCTTCCTGCCTCCAACCATGTTCCATCTGACAATCTCCTTCCTCAGTAATGGCGCCCAGAAAGTTTTAAAACCCTGACCATCACACCTTCTCACATTTAAGAAAATGGGAACTGGCAGCAAAAATCACCATTTGTCATAGCTAACTTAACCAGCCTGACTGCCCAGAAAAGAAATCCACATTTCCTAAAAAGAACACACTGTGGGCAACAGACCAGTGGTGATTGACTCATAAGGAAGAACAAAGTGTTTTTGGAATAGAGACTCAAACCAAGTCCTGGCTCTCCGACTGCCTTTGGAAGATTTTAAATCTCATAATTAACCTGAGTGAGCGTCAGAAGACCAGAGCTTCACTTCCAAGTCTCCCACCCGGGTGGCCTGGATTTTAGCTTGTTTGTCTGTAAATGAAGTTGGGTCAGAGGAGGAGGCCTTGAAGGTTTCCTCCCCATTTCCAAGTCAATGCTCCTGCGTGTCCCGTAACCCCTGACTTGCCTCCTTTGTGGAATGAGAAGACTGGCTGGGATTTCCTCTAAGGTTCCTCTCCGTCTCTGGTCTTTCCCTCCTTCTCACAAGGCCCTATTTTTGAGGGTGATGATTTTGCTAAATAAAATAGAAGTTACTGAACCACAGCCCACAAACTCCTTGTTCCTGGTTTGCATTTTCACAATCTCTTTTCTCTCTCTCTTTTTGTCTTTTCTATTTCCTACTCTGTCTTTTTTCTCCATCTTTCTGTCTCCCTCCCCCTCGTGTTTTTCCTCCTCTTCTTCCCCTTCTTTCTTTCAGTTTTCTGAGTGACAAAGGTCAGCCACGGTTCATTTCCCTACCTCTATGTGAGACGCCGTTGGAAAAACAGACAGACAAGATACAATGTGTGTCCTGAAGGAGATTACAGTGTAACAGAGGAGACAACGTCTGCGCAGCCATGTATAAAGTATCTCTGCGCACACACGGCCCGTACGTCCATGATACACGTGTGATGCGGCGCTGTGTGCGTGTATGTATGTGCATCCGTGTGAGATGAAGGGGGGATAACAGCAGAGAGGGGGAGAGCCGCTCTTTCGGTTCCCTGGGGTGAGACCCAAGCGGAGGAGGAAGATGGGACGGACCGGGGCTCCCGCGCCCCTGAGAGGGCAGATTCAGAGCTGGGGGCGCTCAGAGCCGGGCCTGGGTGAGCCACGTGTCTTGGGGGGGGCAGTCACAAGGGGCGGCTCCGGCTCAGGGACCCCCAGCTCTCTGTCTGGGAGCCGCCACTGCCTGTAGTTAGGGCCTCCTGAAGGCCGCTTGCGTTGGGCCGAGACCGGGCCAGGGGCGGCGATGGGGGCCCCGAGACCAGGCCGGGGGCGGTGGGGGGGGGGCCATGGGGCCCCGAGATCAGGCCGGGGGCGGTGGGGGGGGGGGCCGCGGGGCCCTGAGACCAGGCCGGGGGCGGCGAAGGGGGCCCATGGGGCCCCGAGACAGGGCCGGGGGCGGTGGGGGGGGCCATGGGGCCCCGAGACCAGGCAGGGGGTGGCGATGGGGGGCCCTGAGACCAGGCGGGGGGCGGCGAGGGGGGCCGCGGGGCCCCGAGACCGAGCTGGGGACGGTAAGGGGGGGCCGTGGGGGGCCGCGGGAGAGGAGCCCGGTCTCTCCAGGCCCGTCCGCGGCCCGCCCGGCTCTCGTTGCGGACTAATCAATGACAGCTGCGCCGCCACCCCCAGAACGTGCGGCGGGGGCCGGCGGGGGCCGCATCCGTGGGAACAGCCATTTCCAGCACAGTGCTAAGCTTCCTGCTTCCGCCAGTCCAGTTCTAATTTCAAGGTCCACTTAATTCTGCAACGAGTAATTACTGCTATCCCCAGAAGTGCCTTGTCTCCAGAGCTAAGCATATGGCGCAGGACTGAGACCTACTGGTCTCCATTATGGCAGCGCGCGGTGCCAAGCCGATTAGAAGGCTCGGCTCCCTCGCCCGGCTGACTGACAGCTCCGCGGTTCGGCCGGCCCGGGGTCTGCCAAGCAGCCTCCGCCGCCCCGGCCCGCATGGCGCGCCGAGAAACGGCTCCGCTCCCGGTATTAAATTCCCACACTGACCCGGGCCGGGCCGCGCTCGGCAGGAGCGCGCCGTCCAATTTACAGCTCGGCGCTCGGAGCCTCCGGTGCCAGCCCCTGGCAGAGACGGATGACGGTCAGCCCCCCTCCAGCTCATAAATTATGCAGAGGCAATAACTGCGCTGGGCAAACAGCTCCCGCCCCCGGCCCGGCTCCTGGCTCCTGCACACTTGGTGAAAAGCCGGCGTCCCGCGCACACAAGAGGTCTATTCCACGCATAAAAGGGGTTTTGTTGACAGCCAGAGTCAGAGAGAGCCCGGGTTCCTCGGGGCCCATCCGCCGGCTGGCAGCAGTTTACGAGCAGGCGTTCCGGAGCGGGGAGGCGGGTTTATAGATGTGGCGCTGAGAGAACTCAGGGCCCTAAATTCATGCTTTAATACACTGGAAGCTTGAACACTCCGCACGGCGCAGGCCCCGGCGATCTGGGGTACCCGGAAGACCCAAGTCTTCCGCTTTGGGGCTCCCTGGAAACTCGCTCCGATTTATACACATTTACGCCAGATCACCTCCAAGGAGAGGCCGTACTCTCCGCAAGGAGGCTGAAAAATGGGGGGGGGGTCATGGCACCGCAGAGGCTGGGCCCCAGCGACCGACTGGCGGCGGGGCCTTCCACATGGGGCCTCGCTTCGGTTTTAAAGCTGAGCGGGTGCCAGCCACAGCCTAGAGGTGCGGGCCTGGACCTCTGGTGAAAGAGCCCCCAGCCCTGTGTGAGGAGTTAGAAATGACCCCCCTTCACCTCCAAAGGGAGCCTCCCCGGGAGAGATTGGACTTCTAAGGCCGGGCTCGGATCAGAGATGCAGGCTCTTGTTGGGGAGCCTCCAAGGGCACAGGAAGGCTCCGAGATCCCCCCTTTTATAGGGCATCTCACTGAGCCTGTTGCTCATTTCATCCTTTTCTGTCAGATCAGGGAGGGGGGCCTTTGAGAAACAGTTCTTTCTTTTCTCTCCCTCTCTTCCTCCTTCCCTCCCCTTTCTTCCCTCTTTCCCTCCTTTTCTCTTCTCTCTCTGTCTCTGTCTCTCTTTCTCTCTTTGTCTCTCTCTGTCTCTCTCTCTGTCTCTGTCTCTCTGTCTCTGTCTCTCTCTGTCTCTGTCTCTCTGTCTCTCTCTTTCTCTTCTCTCTCTGTCTCTCTGTCTCTCTGTCTCTCTCTCTGTCTCTCTCTCTCTCTGTCTCTCTCTCTCTCTGTCTCTGTCTCTCTCTCTCTTTCTCTTCTCTCTCGGTCTCTGTCTCTCTCTCTGTCTCTGTCTCTCTCTTTCTCTTCTCTCTCTGTCTCTCTCTTTCTCTTCTCTCTCTGTCTCTCTCTCTCTCTCTTTCTCTCTCTGTCTCTCTCTCTCTCTGTCTCTGTCTCTCTCTCTCTCTCTCTGTCTCTCTCTGTCTGTCTCCTCTCTGTCTCTCTGTCTGTCTCCTCTCTGTCTGTCTGTCTCCTCTCTGTCTCTCTGTCTCTTTCTCTCTCTCTCTCTCTCTCTCTCTCTCTCTCTCTCTCTCTCTCTCTCTCTCTCTCTCTCACACACACACACACACACACACACACACAAAATCTTCTGAGAAATGGGACAGACATAAATCAAAGAGGGGAGGAGAGAATGGTAATTGGAGGATCTGAAGAAAAAGGCATTTCTGAATATAACCGGATGTGTGCTTGAAAATGCAGAGTGGAATTAGGGGCCACAAGCAGAGGCCACAGAAAGGACCGCTTCCTTTTCAGTGTTCATCTGGGCCTTAACCCGCAGCCTATCATTATGTGAGCCTATGATTAAAAAGCACAGGTGTGAGACTGGCCTGCATTCACTTCCTCAAACAGGGCGCATGGGGGTGATTAGCTTATTGGGCCTGAGAGCTGCATTCCCCCTGCAGCTGGATTGCTGATGTCAAGGTCTGCGCCATCTCCTTGGCTCCCTCCAAATCCACAGGACGCGCTATAATACCACGTGCTCAGTGAAAGAGCATGGCAATGGCTGAATATATCACGCAAAATGACATGCTCTCCATTCTGCTCAATGGACCTTGCCATAACACCTATTTCATCCCTCGGATCCATTCATCATTGCCATGAAAAAAGGCACGGCCGAAGTGGAGTGGTTGGGCAAAGAGATTCTATTCTTGGACCTGCCCAGAGGAAATTGGAAGAAAATGAGGGAGGACCCTGAGATGTGAACCATGTACTTCTAACATCATGCACACTCTGACTCACTGGTACCCCAATAAATACAGCTTTCTATGTGGCTGACAGTGCACCGACTCCTCTTGTTGGAACTGTTCAGACAAAGCCAGAAACGTTTAGTTAATTTACTTTCTTGTAACACACACACACACACACACACACACACACACACACACACACACACACCCCAATCTGTTATTGTCCCATCTGTCCCCTCTCTTTCTAGATGGTACAGTGCCCAAAGCACCAGGCCTAGACTCCGGGAAGACCTGAATTCAGAAATGACCTTGGATGCTTACTAGCTGTGTATCTCTGGGCAAATCACTTAAAGTCTTTCCGTCTGTTTC
Source organism: Sminthopsis crassicaudata (assembly GCF_048593235.1). Taxonomy (NCBI): domain Eukaryota; kingdom Metazoa; phylum Chordata; class Mammalia; order Dasyuromorphia; family Dasyuridae; genus Sminthopsis; species Sminthopsis crassicaudata. The sequence goes on from NC_133620.1 coordinate 460,091,415, forward strand.
CCCAAAAGTAAAAAGGGGATCATAATAGCACCCACTTGAAAGAGGATTCTATGAGAAAATATGTGTAGAGCACTCAGCAGAGTACTGGCACAGACTACTTACTAAGTGTGACATAAATATTAGCTATTAGTATTATTATCACTCTACATTTAGCTCCTAGAAGAAACATTTGAGGCCCTGGAGTCGCCACTTTGATGTCATTTTGCTTTGACTCATTTCACATTGTTTACATTAATCTGGGATAATTTAGGGACTTTAAAGTGAAATTTAAAGTTATTTCACCATTCCTCGCCTCAATCAATGAAAGAAGCTTTTTGAACCTGGGCAACACTTGAGGTGGCTCACTCCCCAGATGTGAAATGATACCATTAGCTAATACCGCTCTTTCAATAGCTGCTATGTGCGAACGACAAAATAAAATTGCTGGGGTAAGATGAGAGTCTAATTAAAATGCTCGCGGTCCCAAAATCAACGTAAAAAATATGAATAAAGTCACAAAAGAGCCTATTTTTGTTCAGTTGGAGCCCGCTGAAATTGACATAAATCCAAACCATCTTCAATCCACTCTAGCTACAAGAGCCTGAAAGTATATGACTTACAACATCGTCAAAAGGGGGTGTCCTTTGATGAAGTAGTTTTTTCAGTGACCACTGTTTCAAGCCGGGTCACACTGCAGAGCCCAATAGTTTAGAGCTTAGGATGGACATTGCTGGTGAGATCTTCTGACGCCATGTTCATTCCCAACCCAACCAACAGGATTCGAGAGGGTTCAAGTTCAACATGACATACATCTCCTTGTCTTTTACCCCCCCCCCCTTTCTTTCCCTCTCCCCCTTCCTTTCCAGGACAAATTATTGGCTGAACCAAATGGAAATTCTATGAATGAAAGGGGTTTCATGCTGCCAATGTACACACACACACACACACACACACACACACACACACACACACACACACACATCATATATTTTCTTTCCTCCCTAGTTTTTAAATATGAGCTCTCACAGAAGAGAATAACATCAATGATGATGAATAGGTATAAGGTCTATTGTCACCATTGACACAGAGTTTTTCATCAACATTAATATTTTTAAGATCAAGTAGATGTCCTACAAATCTGTGGGAAGTTTAGATGGATTATTTTTTGTTGAGAATGAACAAAAAAAAAAACCCTAAGGAATTAAAAACTTGCTCTAAAATCAGACCCACAACCTTGGGTTGATTCCAAAATTAAAGGCAAAATGAATTTTTTCATCTCTAGGTGAAACTCAGAGTCTGAGGAATCTACAATTAATCCTTCTTTCAGTCCTGTAAGGCCTCTTGTCCTTGAGTTTCATTTCTCTCCGGGCAATAGGCAACAAATACTTATTTAGAGAGTTATTGCTCAGTCATGTCCAACTCTCTGTGACCCCTTTGGGGTTTTCTGGGCAAAGATACTGGAGTAGTTTGTTATTTCTTTCTCCAGCTCATTTGACAGATGGGGAAACTGAGGAAACAGGGGGAAATGACTTGTCCAGGATTACACAGTTTCTGAGGCCAAATTTGAATTTTTCCAGTTGAGTTTTCCTACGCCAGGCCCAGCGCTTTATCTGTTGCTGCCCTTTTAAAGCTTATACTATGTCAATAATTATGCTGAGAGCTGGGGTCCAATGCAAATATAAGCACCAGTCAGTATTTGTGAAACCTGTGTTATGTGTCAGGCACTAGGCCAAGCTCTGAGAATATAACCAAAGATAAAAGTCAATCCCTGCTCTCAAGGAGCTTACAATCTAAATGGGAAATCAAGGCAAAAGACACCGCCCATTTTAAAAGAGATTACATGCTCTCTAGGGGAAACACACCAAATCTCCTGGTTTTTTGTTATCATTAATCCACGACTCCCTGGGATCCCACGACTAACTCTGAAGAAGGGGGACGCAGACCCAGAATGGCTTAGAAGGCAGTCTCGCTGCTCCCCAGTTCTAGTGATTTTGCCCCGTAACCGGAGCCATCGTCCGTGGCTCAGAACAGAGCTGAGGCACTCGTGACTTGGTTTCCCTCTGGACTTGGATGCACTGATGGCACCCAACTTTGCTGATGGGGTGGGGGAAAGAAAGTAAAGCATGTGACGGGTTAAAATAATACAAGAGCCTCTTTTTTCCTCTGTGTTGTGATCCATAAAAATCACCCTGAGCTTTCTCTTTCCTCCTCTGCCTAGGAAGCCAATTGCTCTGATTGCAGTGATATGAGCTTGCTAAGATGGCTTGCCCTTGCTTGTGAGGCAAATGGAACATGCTAATAGAACTTATCGCATTACCCGATGCAAAAGTGCCATAGCTCATTACTTTAAGATAAAAGGATATCATTGCAGACGGCAAGCAGAATTGACTTTCTGAGGCCTGACTTGATGATGATTTAATCAGTTGCTCTCTTTCACTTTTCATCTCGGTGCCTGTCGGTTTCACAGGTGCCGTTAAATGAGACACTCAGAAAGTGAGCGGAGGGAAAGAAATTGCTGTCATTACTTCTCAAGAAAGGAGGTATGCAAATTTTCGACAGAAAGATTGCGTTCATAATGGGCCGGGTAAAATACAAGGATCAGCCTTGACAGGTGGGGGCAAGCCATTTGGATGTCCTCGGCTTGGCGAGGGAGGGGCCCGGAGAGAGACACAGAGGGGGGTCTGTCTGGGGGGGATGGCGGCGATCTTGCAAGGGGCTCTCCTTGGACCAGAGACGGTGGTGAAGGTCAAGGCGAGGGCAGGCTTTAGGGTGTGAGGTGGGCAGCCACTGGAGAGAACCCAAAGGTCATCCAGGTCAACTGGACAGATGGAGGAAACTGAGGTCTGTGGGCCCGAGGGGCTGTGTCTGAAGTGACCCAGGTGGGAAGGCGGGACATGAAGCCAGGACCAGTGAGCTGATGGGAGAGTGGAGTGAACAGATACGCAGCAAAACTCAATGAACAAAGGAAAAAACACCAACCAGAACGATTCAGCACCTACTACACACTAGCCATTATCCCAGATGCTGAGACACAAATTTTTAAAAATCCCCTTATTAAGGTGATTGTAATCTACTGCACTGTAAGCTGTATTAGATTGTTTAGCATCTTGGAGAAAAGAAGAAACAATTTAAAGCTCAAAATCTTATAAAATTAATGCTAAAAACTATATATGTAATTGGAAAAATTATTTACAAAAAAGAAAGAAAAAAAATTAGTTTGGGGCCAGAATGTGAAGGATACTTCATGCCCATGGGAGGATTTTATAAATTTATCTGAGAGGCAATAGGGACATAATGAAGCTTCTTGAATAGGAGAGTAATAGTTAAGTCTATGTTTTAGCAATGCCAGTTTGGTAGCTGTAAGATTATATGATGGAGATGACTAATATTGGACTTCCATTATTTCATTATTTAACTTAGAACTGGGTGAGAATATTATCCCTTGGATCTATTTTTTGAATTTAGTTTTGCCTACTAAATAGACAAAAGTCTTCATCTTATGGTCTACTTAGCCAGTCTGTAAATCTTTAGAGAAAAGTATTATTATTGTTATTATTATTATTATTATTACTTCTTTTGACCTTTGACCCTTCACCTGGACACAAAGCCTTGGCACAATTCTAGGCACATTACAGTAGTTGGTGTCTGATGAACTGCTGAACGAGTTTGTTCCTTCATTTGTTAAACCTATCCGTTGTTTAGGGGCCTTCAGTCTTGGCAGGGATTTGCTCTTATATCTGTTTTGAGTAGAGACCCTCAGAGGGTTCTCATCTTCCCTGGCCTTGTGAAGGAATGGAATGGGAAGCTTTATAAAAAAGAAAGAAAAAAGATAAAAAACCTGGCCATAGTCAACTTTGAGAAGGTAGAATGAGTCTTAATGGATTAAATGGCTGGTTGGGGAGGGTAGGAATGTGATTATGATTCATTTTCCCTTCAATAGGTTATTTCATTTCCACTTATTTTTCTTTTAAATAAGTAAGGTATTTTTTAAAGGAAATATTCTAGAAAATTCAGGAATTTTTAAGGGGAAAAAGGAGATTTTTAGGGATCATCCCAGATCATTAACCTTATAGTGTAGTTGAAGACACTGAGGGCACAGCCACCAGCCAAGGAAGGCAGCTTAGTGAAGTAGATGCTGGCCTTAAGAGTCAAGAAAACTTGATTTCAGGTCCCTTCTCAGGTGTTCATGGGCTGTTTATTTATTTATCAACACCTTTCAGTCTGAGTTACTTCTTTGAAGGGAGTCACTTTTGAAACTTGGATTCTATATTTGTTAAATAAAAGAGAATGAGTAGATGCCCTCTAGGAACTGCTTGGCTCTAAATCTAGGATTCCAGAGTCAGGAATTAAGATTTTAAGCAATATGAAATGTCCATTGGGTAGTTGGGCAAATGGGTAATGGGCAAAGAAATCCTTAGTTAGCTGAGAATCTGTCACCAACAATCACGATGACATTTTCAGGAAGCACTGTACCAAGTAGTAGCAATACTACTAATAAAAATCCTACTAAATAACAAATAAAATGATATTTTATCTGACGAGGCTCATGTTCTATTGCTGGAGGAATCCTGGGCATCAGAGACTGCATGATGTGAAACAGAGGTTTTTACTGGGGAAAAAATAAAGTAAAACCTGTAGAGGTACTATCATCCTTTTTTATGTGTAGATGTATCACTTATATCCAAGTGGGTTGAAAGCTCTTTGGGATCAGGGACCAATTTGTTGATTAAAATCAAATAATGGTCTTGGGTGAACAAGAGTCAGATCTTATTCAAACCCATGGGAGTGCTGGTAGTAATCTTTTTCATGTGTGTTCCAGTTCTTCCCAAGTAGACTTCAAGGTCACTGAACACCAAGATTGATTTGTTAATTACAATTCAATGGAATAAAATGGGAGAGCCTTTTGCAATCCCATCATCATCATCCTTATTATTGTCATTTTCTTCTTCTCATTTTCCTTCCTTTCTCTTCCTCTTTCTAGTCTTTCTTTTCCTCCCCCTGACAAAACCAAAGTAGAGGCAGCGAGCAAATAACAGATTTGGGACAAGATAAGCCTAGTTTTTTAGGCAGTGGTGAGTCAGAGGAGGGGGAGGATGTGGAAAGGGGATACATTCAACCAATCCCAGTATTGAGACAAATTCTGTCCAGGCAAATTACTTCTTATGTGGGTCAGTGAGCCAGACAAAACTCCATCTCATGATTCTGTTCTGTGTGGGGCAGCCATCTCCTTCTCCTGCCAATTGGCCAGCCACAAGGGCTTGGAATTCCATCTCCTATTGCTTCCCCCTCCCCACAATTTTGGAATGATCTGAATCCATTTCCTTGCCAAATTACCCATCAGAAACCCTCATATAGAAATTGAGATAAAATATCTGAAGGGAATCCTATGATTAAAATATTTAGGGGGAAAAAGTTCAGGAAAATGAGACGAAGCCACTCGAATACCAAAGTTCTAATTAGGAAAAATCAAGAAGGGGGAAAGCTAATTATGAGCATCAAGGTAATCATTAGGAGGAAAAATAAAATCACATTCTTAGTCATTTAACCATTACTCCAAGGAGATGTTGGCCCCTCACCATTATTGTTCCATTCTTGTATCTAATGGAGACTCTTGACAGGTTATGGTAGACTTGGAGACTATTCAGTTGAAGTTATTTGATAGTCTGAAGCATTAACCTCCTCGTGCTAGTCACTTATTCTCCAAAATAGAACCAGATACACTACTAATTTATCACCTTTCATGCTTGTTTCATTAAAAAAAAAAAAAAAGAAAAAAAAACTCCTTGTACAGGAAAGACAAATTACCTCGGAAGTTTCTGCATATTGCCTACACTGTCTCATGCTTCTATTTTCTAGATCTAAGATCTAGATCTTAGATAATCATGAGACTTGAAAACCTTTTAATTTTAGTCTTTATGCAAATCTCATTCATTCATTCATTCATCCATACCATAATTATGATCTCACTGATATGGGGAACAACTGATTACAAACCATACACACGATCCTCAAGCCGTCTAAATGAACAACCACCACCCAAACAAAAATGTGTCCCATCACTACAGAGGGTCTGCTCAGACAATTATAGTCTTGGACAATTGTGTGGAGAGTTGAAATGTTAACTGGCTAGCCTGGGGTCACAAAACCAGCAGAACCGAGAAAATGAACTTAAAGCAACCCAGTTGTTTGTGAACCTAAGGCCAGTCCTCTATCCACTATAGCCAGGGTACTTACTTTTTATTCTTTTTTTGGGGGGAGATCATAACCCCTTTGGCTATTTTTAAATGCATGAAATAAAATACATCCAATTATAAAAGAAAAATATTTTTCTTATTCAATTTCATGGATACCCTGAAATCTATCTTTGGTTCCCTTAGGGGGTCTGTGAATCCCAGATGAAGAATCCCTACACTGTACATATAATCATGATACAATGCAACTTTGAAATCACTTTGAAGCCTTGGGAATAAACATACAAGTCGGATGATGTGTTGATGGCTATCCATTCAGCATCCAGGCATGTGGTGTTCTGAGGTACGTGGAGCGCGTGTGAAGGAATATGAATAATTTGTTGTCGAGAAATACTGGGGATGCATTTACTCTGTGTAAGGACCTGAGAAAATTTGTACTGTGTATCTGAGGTCTAAGTGAGGGGTCAATAAACTATGTCTCGGGGGCCAAATGTGGCTGACCCTGCTTTTGACAGTCCTGCCTAAGAATGCTTTTTACATTTTAAAATACAAAACATCTGTTTTAAAACGTAAAAAATAATCTTAGTCTGCAGTTATATAACAGAAGGCAGCAGGCCAAATTTGGTCCACGGGTCATAGTGTTCCAGACCCGGGTCCAGGTTAATGCAAACTCATCCCCCATGCCATCATTCACTCGTGCTCTGAACCCACAACTGATGAAACAACATGACAGTGAGAAGTTAGTTCAAAGCTAAAATACAATTTACATCTCAAGAGACAGACTGAATGATGCTCTGCTGGGATTTCAGACCATTAAGATGGGGTTTGGTTACAATGGATTCAAGTTATTTCAAAACAACATTGGTTAGCACAATGGCAGATGAGTCTTTTCCAAGCAAAGAATGAGACAAGTCTATCTTCCTGGAAGCTCAGGATTAATTGAAATGTGGGTCCGTGACTATGTTATATTGAGAAGGTGACATGTACAAAGTGGACTTGAGGTATGTTAATGGAGAAATTGTATGGTCTAAAGTAGAGTGCAAACTCGGGAATCAGAAAAATTCTGGCCTAAATTGTAACTCTAGGCAAATAATTCAGTCTCTCAGTATACAATAAACATTTTTTGGCTAGAATGGGCAGCCTAGGGGGCATTCTGTTTTGGGTAGGAATTTCCTCTTTGAGAATTTTACATAGCCATGAAATCACAATTCCAGTTCATATAAGGGTCCCTTCTCCATCTGATCCCATCCCCCCCAAATTCATTTGTGTTGAGAGATAGGAAAGACAGACACTTAAAATTATAAACATCTGGAATTTTGCATCTCCCAATGAACCTAACCTATTTTCCAAGTTTAATACGAGAGGATAGCCTAAGAAAAATTAAGGTAAGCTGATTAAGAAATTATTTTTTAAAAAGTAAAACCACTGGAAGTGGAAAAAATACAAATCTCACCATCTTCAAACTTTTCTTTTTCTCCTCTTACAGATTCAAACCAGCTAAAGCAATTGAGATTGAACAGTAGGGGAAAAGAACGGTGCTCCCTCAGGCCCAAGGCTTTAATAATGCACCATCAACTTCTCAACATGGGGGTTTTTCAGTAGCAAGGTACTAAATGAAAGACAATTCTACAGGCAATATAAACATGACCAGAGACAAGCTGATGTATTGGTGTTATAAGGATCCAAATAATGCTTAAACACCTAAGCGTGCCTTTACAATGGACTGCAACTTGCCTTATTGATCCTGCTTAATGAACTGGGGATCTGCCTTCCTTCTTTCTTCTCTTTTCAGAATTTGGCAGACTCAGAATCAGGATGTTAAAATAAATGCTACTTATGAATAGCCCGTGACTTCAGAGCTCACTCCTCTCTGGTCTACCTGAAGGAGGGAAAGTCTTTTATAAATTGCTTATTTAAGTAAATACAAATTGACCAGATTTGTAGCACCCATCGGTTGGCCTCTCTTGGATTTCCTGTTTTGACATACTACATGCAGCAATTTTGTCTCCACCATCTCTTATTAGAAAATGGATGTATTATTTTTCCCCCTGAATGCTGCAATTACAATAATTGAATTTAAAACGGGGGATTGAATTTCTCTATTTGGAGGAAAGGAATCATTGTGCATTTCTGATTAAAATCAAGGGCTCTGAAAAAGAGGTTGTACAAATTCTGGATTCAGTATCCCTAAGTGACTCCTAGTCAGACCAGAAAGGCAGTTAGTAAGAAAAGAGAAAATTAAAATGCAGGGGAACACATTGCCTTGGCAGCCAGTTCTGTCTTTGGGCTCATTTGCTTTGTCTCCTGGCCTTCAGTCACCAACACCCTGGTGACAGAGGCAATCAGAACACTGCCATATTGTCACATTTTAAATGGCAGCAGTGCAGGAGTTTCCCACTGTGTCAAAAATTAAGAGTTAAAATGTAAGAAAAAACAAACACCTCTTTGTGTTCAAAACGCCCATCCACTCACAGACCTCTAGTGTTTCTGGTAGGCATTTATTTTAGCAAGAGAGATCTCTCCCCGCTGCATCACTAAGGAACCAGTTGAGTTTCTAAACTATCCTGCTTTTTTCTGAGCTCTTCTGACACGGAGAGCACCAAAATAGGAAGATGGAAGAGAGAAAAATTAAGATGAGTCCCTGACTTGATGGGAATCACACAATCACAGATTTAGAAGTAAAAGAGACATTGTGGGTCATTAAGTCGAGTTCCTTTCATTTCACAGAGGGGTTGTGACATGTCCTTACACACAGAGTGGGCTCCTAAGTATTTGACTCCAGCAGTGTGGTTGGGGAAGACGGCATCAAGAGAGATACCTGAGATGTACACGGAAAGGAGATGAACAGACAATGGGCAAAATGCACCTAATAAAAGAAGGAAGGAAAGCTTATCTCTGTCTGGGAGATCAAAGGAGGTGCCAAGGAGGATGTGGAAATTAAGTGGTTTTTGATGGAAAAATTAAGGGACTTCCAAGATTCTTTAACCCATTCTATAGATGATGAAGCTGAGACCTAATGAAGGTCAATTACTTGCTTGAGGTCACATTGGCCCTAAATAGCAGCATTGGGATTCAGTTTTGGGTTCACTGATGACAAATCTAACTTTTTTTTAAAACCCAACCCACTATCTCTGATGTTTCTTTTTTCCTCTCTCTCCACCCCCCTTTTGCATTTTCCTAGTCACATAGCCTTTAGAATCCTTTCCAACTCAGAATCTATGATCCTATGGTCTTTCTGGTCCAGGAATAATGGAAAGATTTTTAGATTTCTTATAGCACAGTAATACTCTGTCACAATCATATACCATGACATTTAGCCATTTCCCTACTGACGGGTATTTGCAGGAAATTGGTATAAAGAACTCAGAAAAGAAGGATTGTTTAGAATAGGTTCCAATCCTATTTCTTTCCTCTGGCTGCATTTTCTGCTTCATGTACAATAAGAGAGTTGGGTTGGATAATCTCTAAGGTTCTTTTCAACTCTGAATCTATGATCCCCAACAAAAAATCTTTTTTTTAAGTGGAAAAGTCCTCATATACTTCATTCCTCCTTGAAAGGACTGAGTCATGTATAATATTATTCTTTCTTTTAAAACCCAAACCACCTGGGATAATGCTTCTAACTTAACTAAGCCCTAAGGATGTTCTTGTACTATTTGGTGTTCCCTACAATATTTTAAAAAGCCATTTACTAAATAAATGGAAAGTTTCCCCCATTCCTTTCTTGGCTCACTCATTAAAAGGGACTTTCCATCCTATCGGGTAGGTTGGCAAGGTTAACATTCAGTGCCCTGTGGGGATTCAAGACTCTTACTGTCACTTTTCTGGCAAGGAACAGTCCCTTTTACTTGGTTCTCCTTTATCCTTAAGCTTTATTATGTGTTTGAGTAATCAATAAAAGGTTCTATGGCAAGGGGTTTATTTTACCCCATAAATCTGAGGAGGCGAGAAGGATATGAAGACATCAGTATTGATGGGCTGTGCTGCTCTGTAACTCTGTGAAGGGGAAATACAAGCAACAGATTTAAATCTAAGAGGCCAGCACAGTAGCAGCAGTACCAGACTGGATGGCAGCAATCATAAACCCTCGGCAAGATCTATGGCAAATTCAGCTAGAAATCCAAATGATAAACCAATGGCATTCTCGTAGCAGAGCGGGAGGCAAAAAGAAGAAAGCATTAAGAGGCTTGGCAGATTACCCCATAACAATGACAAACGCTTGAAATGGCTCTCAGAAATCCACTATGACAACAGAAATGGATAGGGAAAGGTGGTCATCCAAAGGGAAATATTTATCCAAGTCCTATAAAGAAAAAGGGGCATAGCTCATGGGATTTTAGAGTTGGATGAGAGCTTGGTGACTGTCTAGCCCAACACACACTAAATAATGAACTCCTCAATGCAATATTCCCAACGAGGAGTCATCCAGTCTTTGCTCAAAGGGTTCCAAATGTAGCGGGCCTCCAGGTGGGACAGTGCTGCACTGGGAGTCAGGAAGAGCCTAATTCAAATTTTTCTTCAGATACTTAATTGCTGTGTGATGTGAGCTACTTAGCTTATGTTTTATTGTATAGAACGCTAATTCACAGGATGGCTGTGAGGATCAATGAGCTAACGTTCTTTGGCTGGATAATTCAAAGTCAATCCATCAATACTTATTAAGCACTTACTGTGTACTTGACATGGCTCCAGGTATTAGAAAACACAAAACATAATAATAAATAATAATAATAATAATAAAACAATAGTCACACCCTTCACACTCAGGAGAAATCAAAGGTCATAGATAAGAACTGGAAGAAACCTCAAAAATCATGTGACTGGGAAGTTGAAGAGGGGTTCAAAAGGAAAGATCATAGGAGGATAGAACCATGGATTCACAGAGGGATACTGTTGGCCAGTTAACCCCTTTGTTTTGCAAATGAGGAGTTAAATGACTAACCTAGGTATATAGAAAAGCAGGTAGTGGAGGAAATGGGATGAAACTTGGGTGCATCCAAGTCCAGAGAATTCTATACCCTAATGGAGCAAAAATAGAGGCAGCCTTCTAAAACTCAGGACCAAAGCCATGATTGCAGAAAAGGACAAAATGTGATGGTAGTCATGGGATCCAGGCATAAATTAAAGTTTGGCAGGTGTTGTGCTCATCTGTACACTGGGGACACGCATATCTCCCAGGGTATGTGTGAAAATGAAGTGAAATCACAGTTATCAAAAGCACTGCAAACCCAAACCTAAATGCACTATAAATGCAGAGGCAGCACGGTGTGGTGAATAGAGAGCTGTAATTAAACCTGGGTTCAAAGCCAATCTCCAATCTACACATGATCCTTGACACTGGATAAATCCCTTATCCCTACCAAAACATTGTGCAGTTCTGTAAGGGTGTAAGCTACGGAAAGGGTGCCTGTCGCCATTATTAAAAGGAGATTACAAATTAGGATTTTGCTACACCAAAGAAAATCACGGGTCCATTCCCACAAGGAGGTAACTTCAACAGTGTCCACAGAGACAAGTCTCCGAAAACTCCTTGCCCCCAAGGTGGGTGATTCATGATTATGGTAGCCCAAGGCTACCCCGATACAAGGGCGTATGTCAGAGGTCAGTAGGTCAGAGGACCTCCCCTGATATCTGGGGTATTTCATGGGATGGAAGGTGCCCATCTTGGTTGTCTTTGCAATGAAGCCAAAATGAATCAGGAACACAATCTGAAGCTGGAAGGGACTGCAGAAATTCAATACCAATACCAATACCGATATTGATTCTAATCAATAAATTCAATAAAGCCCAAAGAGGACCATCGGATCTCAGTGACAGACAGAAGGGACTTTAGAGAGCAAAGCCCATACAACACAGATGAAACTGAGATCCGGGAGAAGTTAAGATTCTTGCTAAAGATGGAATAATAATAATAATAATAATAATATAATAATGGAACAATAATAATAATGGCCGAGGCAGGATTCTGGGTACCAGTCTTGATGCTGAAGAGTCAGCAGCCTTTGAACTCCCTTCTCATTAGGACTCTGGTGGAGCTTGGGTTCATACAAATGGGGGTAAATTGGGTGTTTCTTTTGCCTCCGGGTAGTATTTCAAAGTCTTAAAGATGGCCGACCTAGAACACTGGACTGCCTTGTAAAAGTCAATAAGAACTAGGGCTTCTCATGTATCTGCCTCATTGCAGATGCTCAAAAAATTCTGCGAATGAACCAAAAAGAAGGGGAATGCTAAGTTACAAAGCAGGGGGCAGTCTGTATTAGCAGAGGGCGTTTGTCACCAAGAGTTCCCTACCTCAGTTTACTCATGAATCTGAAACAAAAGGATATGTGAGATGAGGTAACATTCCCTGGCTGGAGGGAATCAATCCATAAACACTTATTAAGCACTTACTGTGTACTTGACATAGCACTAGGCATTAGAAAATACAAAAACACAATAGTCACACCTTTCACACTGGGGAGAAAACAAAGGTCCTGGATTCAGAGATGGACCAAACCTCAAAGGTCGTGCCATTGGGAAGGCGAAGAGGAGCATAAAGGCACACATATGTGTATGGGCACGCTGTTGCATATGCAGTGCAAACAGATACATAAATATCGATTACATATTCATATCTATATGTTACTTATCTATATGCAGCATATGTGTAAGAATATGCAACCCATACATGCGTATACACATAGAAACACATGCACTTAGCTGTGCATCTGTATTTATTTGTGTAAGTTATTCAAAAGCAAGGCTTCCTTTTTTATTTTTGTACTTATATCCCTAGAACTGATCAATTATAATGCCTGGCAAATCGGAGCCCTTAATCAATGCACGTAGATTAATTTTGTGAAGATCAGTGGGCAGTTCCTCCAGCAGAATGTTAAGTCCCATAAAGGCAGGGATGGTTTGGTGGGCCATTACAGAGTAGCTGGTATACAGTAGGCAAATAAAAAAATGCTCGTTGGATTACTGACTGAGTAACTGAATAGTCGGAAAAACGGTACCAAAGCCGCGAGCATCCCAAGTGGGGACCTGCCACCCCCACTCCGGGCTGAAAAATCGCCTCCTCGCAGGCAGAGGGAAAGCTAATGGGGAAGGCAGCCCGCCTGGCTCTCGCGGCACTTCTGAACCCCAGACTCCTCTGTGCCTTGGAAGGAGGACATGTAAGTAACAGTTTGCAAGCTGCCAGGAGCGTGGGTTTCGCGGCACACATGGCACACGCTCACGCCTGTCACCGCAAGGTGACAACAACGCTCTCCACGGCCCCCTCCTCCTTCCCTCTCTCTCCCCTCCCAGATCTGAAAGGGTTACGCCTGCAAATTGCCTCGCTGTGCTTCTGGGACAGCATGAAGGATGGCTGCCATTGCCGCGGTCAGCGATGACAGCGCCAATTTGATGTGCTGCCATCAAGGGCCTTCTAAGAGCTGAGCGCCCTGATGGTTTTGTGATGCGAATAGTCACATTGCAAAATGGTTTTCCTCTCCCGCTGCCTCTGCCTCCATCTGCTGCTGGGCTAAGGCACAGCCGGTTGCCTGCCTGTCACAGCATGTATTAAAATTAGCTGGGGAGGAGGCACTCAGTTGTGCTAATTACATTTTAATCATTGGAAATGTGTTGGCAAATCAAGCCTTGATTGCCATCTCTGAGTCTGTCTCCTCCAGCAGAGTGGAGGGGCTGTCTGCATTAGCCAAGACCTGCTGGGCCTTCTCCTTTCACAGAAGACGGAATATGGGCCCCGCTGGCCCACCACCGAGACCACTTTGGCACATTATTAAGAAGCCACAAGGCTTGTTTCAAATCATCCCTGTGTGAGATCTGCTCATTCTCACTTCCCCGGGCACCGCAACCACTTGGTGCTTTTAAGTAGAGCGGGAGAGTGCCGGCCTACGTTTCAGAGGCTCCCGCATCCGGCCAGAGAGGGGGAAACAGGGGGCAAAGGGAGAGGGGAGGGGGTGCTGGGGGGGGGCGAGGGGGATGAGGTGGCTGCAGAATCTCTGCCTGGAACGGTGAACGAAAATGGCGGCAAAAGGCAGCCCCGGAGCCGGTGAAGACTTCTCTGAACGGATGCGAGGGGAAGTCGGAAGAACCAGGGGGGGATAGAGACATCTGCCATGGCTTTGTTACACGTAAAGAGGAAACGAGGGGAAGAGAGAGAGGTTCCAAAATGGGCGAGGGCTGGTTCTGTCCTCAAGGAGCTTACGGTCTAATGGGGAAGTCAGCACAAGAAAAGGGGTGTGTGTGTGTGTGTGTGTGTGTGTGTGTGTGCATAAATAAATAAGAATTTATATATATTATATATATATATTAAAAGAGTTTGTATATATATATATATGAATTATATATGTGTGTATTTCTCTCTCTCTATATATATATAAATAAGAGTTTATATATGTGTGTGTGGGTGTGTGTATTTCTCTCTATAGATACATATAAATAAATGTTTATATATGTGGGTATGCATGTATATGCTTATATTAAGAGCTACAATATCCACCTCATGGCTGAAACAATGCAAAAGGAAGCAGAAGACGGTGCAGTTAAAGTGACTGTGACTTTAGAGAAGGGAGGGGTGAATGCCCTGCTAAGCTTTCCTTGGAGAAGTGGCTGATCACAGCGTGAAATGTTGCACATGATCTCTATATTGCTTGGTTTTGTTTATGTATTTTTGTTGTTGTTACAAAGGAGTTGGGCAGGGGCCTATTTGGAAGTAATGAGAGGTAACAATGAAAGACATAAATGCAACAAATACCCTCCAAAAGGTAGGTTCTCTTCCTTTGTCTAACAGCTCTCCAAACACAGAATGATTCTCTCACCCAGATGACTATGGGCAAGGGAGGGGAGACAGCTCAGCCTATTGTTTTAGGACAGCAAGCATGATGGGGGGGGGCTGGAATTCACTGCCTTTCTGCCTGTGGAAGAGCTCACAAATTAGGGGGTCTCCTTCTGTGTAGTCGGAAGCCCCCGGGGGCCCTTTTCGAGTCCTGGAACAACTGTGGGCTTCCAGGCAGAAGATGGCACAAGCTGGGGACTGACCTTTTCACAGAGCCACACAGAGGAAATCATTTGACGTTTATTTTGCCAAGCTGGACCGAGCTTCCCAAGCAGCTGAAGTTGAAAACCTCAGAGTGTTGGGGACATCTTTGAAACCGGAGGATGGAAGACTGAACACACAACAGACAAAGAGGCCTGGCTACGAATGCCTTTGATAAATAATAAAGGTTGTTCAAAGGTTCGGTGTGCTCTTGTGTAATAGGGAAGTTGGAGGGAGATAGAAAGGGAATGTCTGCAATCATTTTGGAAAATGACTCTTTTGGTGTGCCGTTATTATCTTACAGACACTGTTAGGCACAAATATCCTCCCATATATGTGCGTGTATTTGTGTGTGTTTTATAGATTTATACAATGCCGTTATTCTTGTGCATTTTATGTATGTGTGTATATGTATACAGAGAGAGGTTATAGAGACTATATATACACATATATATATATACACGTGTGTACACACATACACACACACACACACACACACACACACACACATATATATATTGAGAAAAAGAAACACACACACACACACACACACACTCACACACACACTCACACACACTCACACACACACACACATGAGACTTCTTTTCATGTGCTGACTTCTCTGATTAGATTACAAGTTTCTCGAGGGCAGGAACCGGCATTAGCCCCTTTCTGTAACCTCAGTGCTTCGTGCAGTGTCCAGCATTTCATCAGTGCTTACTGTCTGACTGATAGGAATACACGAAAAGGAATACACGAAAAGAAGAATATTAAGCTTCTCCTCTAAAAAGGGCCGCTATTGTTTTTTTCCTGAGAACGTCTCCTGCTCTTTGAGTTCAGGTGAATCAATGGCTCTTTCTCTCGTTCTTTCCCCTTGGTCATCCCCATCCTCATTCTCTTGGGCTGTAAGCTAAAGGGGGTTAACTCCCTGCCCCTGCGTGACCCCCATATTCTCTCCCTCCTGGCGACTCAATCAGGAGGCTTCTGGCTGGTCAAATATATCTGGCACCCAGTTAGATCAACCTACAGTCTCTTGCTGCCTGATTCGCAGGGAGACCAGACAGATGGGATGGCTGTTACCAGCTCAGGATCTCTGCTGGAAAATTCCAATGGTGTCCCATTGTGCCGTAGGATCTCTTCCTGGCACATTCTTCATCAGCCCAGAGAACCGGGGTTGGGGTGTTTAGAATGAATCTTGCCCTTATCTCCCATGCTCCCTATGACTGCTTCAATAGGTTAAAACAAAATCCAACGGTGATTTGAGAGTGTAATTTTCTACACAGACACATCCTGTTTAATTTATCGAGCTGAATCGGATCATGAGACTTCCCCTGTTTACTCTCCTGCCTTCAGGGAGGACTATGCAACAATGAAAATCATGATTTTTCAATGGACTTTGTATAGATGACAAGTCACATACTCTTTGTCTCATCCGAGCCCTTCAGGTCCAGATGAAGTTCATTCCTTCATTTTCATCTCTCAGGAGGGAACAGAAGGAATTCAAAACTGGTTCTCTCCAGTCTGTGTCTTGACAGGGGCACTGGAGGCAGGGCTGGGGAATGACATGGCTGCCTTTTTTCATGACTAGAGAAAAAGCCACAGAATTCAGATTACTCATCATTTGAATGTGCCAGATATATTTGACCAGCCAGAAGCCTCCTAATTGAGTCGTCAGGAGGGAGAGAATACGGGGGTCACGCAGGGGCAGGGAGTTAACCCCCTTTAGCTTACTGCCCAAGAGAATGAGGATGGGGATGACCAAGGGGAAAGAACGAGAGAAAGAGCCATTGATTCACCTGAACTCAAAGAGCAGGAGACGTTCTCAGGAAAAAAAAAAAACAAAACAATAAAGGCCCTTTTTAGAGGAGAAGCTTAATGGAAATATTAAACTTGGGCTCAGAAGACTTGGATGCAAATCCTTACTTGTGTGACCTTGGGCTAACTTAATTTTCATTCATTTCATCAATTATAAAGCCAGAACATTCCAATAGATGAACTCTGGTTTTTTTCTTCTTTTTTAGAACAATGATAGAAGACAATATCTTATATAGGATATAAGAAAAGAGATGATATCTATGAAAGCAACTGAATTTCTTTTTATTAAGTTATCTATATATTTAGCATAAGACAATGATTGCAATATTGGGCATTTAAGGTTTAATCCAAAATATTGTGGTTGCTCAGTGACTTCCTCCCCTTCTCTCTTATGGTCAACTCTAATTGTTAGGAAGTGCTCCCAAATAGCAATGTCAAATTCTCTTTTTGGCTTTTAAAGTTTGTACTTTTGCTGTAAAGGCAAAGCACAATAAGTGCAATTCCTCTTCTAGAAGTGATCTTGACTATTCTTCATTGCCTCCTATAAAACCCTGAGGCCTTCTCATTTTGGAGCAACTTTCTGCCCTGGAAGCTCCCTGGCCCCATTGGTGAGTGTCTACAGAAGCTTCCATTTCAAGTAGGAGGCTTCTCAGGTTGGCCCATTCTGATTTCCCCTGTTGGATCTACATCTAGCTTCCTGGACTTCCTTCACTATCAAGATTGTCCCTTCGGCATCGTCCCAAGTTATCAAAGCCCTTCCTTAAATATGGCTAACGGCCCTTCTTCCTGGCCATTCTACACAAAGAAACTGAGATTTGCTAAAAAACTAGAACAACTGATCCCGATGACTTTACCCCTTGACTCACTAGTCTAGTCAACTGCCGCCGAAGGAAAGGGGGTTAGTTACAGGTCTTGTTTTGATGAAGCTCTTTATAGTCACTTTCTAAATGCTGACCAGTCATTTTTCTAACATTTGTGTTGTAGAGTTTTGCCAGGAATCTAAGTCAACCTCACTGGTCTACAGGTTTCAGACAACGTTTTTTTCCTATTTCTGAAAATTAGAACATAGCTTATATTTCTCCAGTTTTGTTGTACCTCTCCATGCTCCTTTCTCTCAAACATCACTGACGGCCTCTCATCATTAACCATGTATGTCACTCCTCTGGGCTAGGTATGTGAACTTATCAAGGGCAACAAGATATCCACTCACTGTCTCTTTAATTACTAAGAATATAGGCACCTTCTATATATTTTTATTCTGTCCTTTCTAGTCCAAAGCTCGTTCTCCTCAGCAGGGATAATATAAAATAGAATAAATTTTTAAAAAGTAAAAATTGAATAATTTTATCTTTACTTTGGAATAGGTTACCATTGTTCTTTCCACCCCAAATGGAATTTTTTATTCCTTTCTTTGATTTTCTTTCTTGTCTATTACTTTAAAAAAATCTTTTTGTTTCTTCCTATTTTTTCAGCTCATTCTGAATCTTGCCACTGACGATACTAGTCATACAGGACCAGCTAATGATTCTGCAGTCATTATCTGGTTTTGCTTCCAACTTCTAAAGATGCCTTTTAAAAAATTGAAATGACTTCAAAAGTTCTCTCTCCATTCAAACTGTTTTAGAGATAATCTATATTCTCCCCCATTGAAATAATTTCTCTTTTTATCTTGAGATTTTCATTTTTGAACCTTCTATAACTTCTTGGATGACTTTTCTTGTAGTAGTTTTAATCTTTGGTATTCTAAAAAATTTCTTTTTCTGTACCAGTTGAAATCTGTCCTCCCACAATTAATAGGGCATATCAGATCATCTCCAGTTTTCTTCCCCTTTCTTTCTTTCTTTCTTTCTTTCTTTCTTTCTTTCTTTCTTTCTTTCTTTCTTTCTTTCTTTCTTTCTTTCTTTCTTTCTTTCTTTCTTTCTTTCTTTCTTTCTTTCTTTTTTTCTTTCTTTCTTTCTTTCTTTCTTTCTTTCTTTCTTTCTTTCTTTCTTTCTTTCTTTCTTTCTTTCTTTCTTTCTTTCTTTCTTTCTTTCTTTCTTTCTTTCTTTCTTTCTTTCTTTCTCCCTCCCCCCTCCCTCCCTCCCTCCCTCTTTCTTTCTTTCTTTCTTTCTTTCTTTCTTTCTTTCTTTCTTTCTTTCTCTTTCTTTCTTTCTTTCTTTCTTTCTTTCTTTCTTTCTTTCTTTCTTTCTTTCTTTCTTTCTTTCTTTCTTTCTTTCTTTCTTTCTTTCTTTCTTTCTTTCTTTCTTTCTTTCTTTCTTTCTTTCTTTCTTTCTTTCTTTCTTTCTTTCTTTCTTTCTTTCTTTCTTTCTTTCTTTCTTTCTTTCTTTCTTTCTTTCTTTCTTTCTTTCTTTCTTCTTTCTTTCTTCTGGATTGGTTATTCTCTCTTAAAGATTTCCATTGTCTCCTCCCACCATGAGTTCTCAATATTTTTGATAAGAATCAGAAATTACTCTTCCTGGTTTCTCCATTATTTGAAGGATGAAATTAACAGTCCAGGGAACTCTCAAAGTCACTTAAGACAAATTAAGACATTATTAGCTGACCTTTATGCACGTGTTGCACATGTGTGTGCATATACACGCACATCCAAGAGATGAATAATTGAAATTATCCAGTTCTATTACATGTGCCTTTCTGAGACTTCTTTTGTATTTCCCAGAGACTTCATCTACTTCTTTCTGTTCAGGGGGGCTGTAATATGGTCTGATTACAATGTCACAACTCGTTTTTCCTCTTCCCATGCTAACATACTGCCCTGTGAGATTTCCTGAATCTCTCTCTCTCAGTATTATTTTCCTAATAGACAAAACTGCTCAGCTCTATACACAGTATCACTTAATTCTTATTATAATTACAATTTTGAATAAGGTATACCTTTCCAAAGCCCCGTCTTTATAATTTGGCCCAGTGGAGAAACTCAAATTTGCCTCCTTGATTTAAATTGTGTCTAGTTCATTTTGTTCATTATATATACTTTGTACATTTATGGAGAGACATCTAACATTATGGGTTTAAGATTTTACTTGGATTTTATTTTTTTGTGGATTTCTGAATGCTTATTTCTACAATTATTCTTCCTATGTAGGTAGACACCTCCACACACACCCACACGTACACACATTGTAGGCAAATATATTTTTACTTTCCCTTTCTGGTACAACGCTTCCTGGGCCAATACCCCCGCCATTATTTTCTTTAATTCTGTGATCCAGAAGTCCCATCTCCTTCTCAGAAACTACCTTTTTAACCAGTTGATCACTTGCTAAATTCACCCTTTCCTTCTGAAATCTTCTGCCAACAGTATATATAGCAGCAAGGAAAGAAAAAAAAAATTCTTTGTCTATAAGATCTTCACTTTGTTATTACCTAAAGACTTCAAAATCATAAGCACTGCTTTCTAAATTCTTTCTGTATCTTTTGTGCCCATGTGAAATCACTACAATTAGGTGGGAGTGATTCAATTTGACATGTCTTGTCAAGTGTCTCCTTGTTACAACCTGGATACATGCCTTGGGGAAATAGCAAACCTCTCTATTATTATTAGGTTGAAAAATAACTCAGTACCCATTCAATAAGGAGGCACTCAGCCACTACTCTGGGACCCTTCTTCCTTAGACGCTTAAACAAGGAGAGGGTTTCCTCTAGAAAGCCACAGAATAACTTGGGGGACAAATAGCCTCTTGTGTCTCAAAGCGTCCAGCTCCTCCACCTTCAGGAAGAATCTCACACTTGGCTCCACTTTGGCTTCCTCTGGGAGCCAAATTTCCTCCTTCTAAGTTCTGCATCTTGGTCAGTATTCATTTCCCTGCCTTTCCCTCTCTCTTTCCCTTCTTTGTTTTCATAATGAGGCTTTGCTTCCATTTGCCTTTTGTTTGTTTTCACTGAGGAAAAAGTAATTATCCTTAAAAATCTGGAGAACAGAAAGACATTATTCAGTGCTCTTTATCTTCTTTTCTAGGAGGGAAATCGTTTTTTTTTTTTTTAATTTGGAGTATAGAGAGCAACGTTTGACCACAGCAGAAATTCTCACCAAATACTTGCCACATGTGTTGGAGAGCAAAATCCTAAATTCTGTTTTGATTAATGGCTCCTCTTCTAAAATCAGGATAAGTCATTTAAACAGAAACAATTTGGTAAAACAATGACTAGTCCAAGATCACACAGTTAGTCTCAGAGGTAAGACCTGAATACCTGGAATCTCCTCTCTTCCTCCAAAAAGCAAGGAAGTTGTCTACAAGACTCACTGGCCAAGTGGATTCAAATATGCGCACTTCTGAGCATGAAAATGGCAAAGACAAGGAATCAGTGCCCTCAAGACAATCGTTTGCGGTTGTATTTAACTCTCCGTGACTAATTTGGCAAAAACACTGGAGTGGTTTGTCATCAGCTCATTTTACAGAAGAGCAAACTGAGGCAGAGAGGATGAAGTGACTGGTCCAAGGTCACAGTGCTAGGAAGTATCTGAAGCTGGATTTGAACTCAGGGAGATGAGCCATCCTGACTCCAGCGCTATCTGCCCTAAAATAGTCACTACAACCTAATGGGGCATTTTCCTTAGGAAGGATGGCTGGAGGGGGGGTTAAATTGGGAACTTTATCCTTCTGGGACAGTCATGTCTCACAGTTTTGGGTTTTTTTTTGGGGGGGGTGGCTTTCTAAGGGGGAGGGAAGTACTTAGTAGCAATACCTGGTAGGCATTGTGTCTCTCCCACCTGTCTTTTTTTGATTTTACTATATTCCCTATTTTAGAATTCTGCGATTTCCAAGGACTGCAATTCTGAGATTAAACATATGTACAAGCCAATAATCCCTCCAGCTCTGAAGTTCTATGAGCCGATGATTAAAACACATCCACACCAATAAATAAGGTTCCTTGAGTCCACAGAGCTCTTCAAAGCATATTCATAAGGTGAAAGAACACAGGCTCACACACACACCCATACCGCCTGAGGCTGGAAGGAAGGGAGGGGGACCTGCTCTGCATATGGCAGGGCTTGAGTTACTAAAGTGCTTTGAGCTCCCTTTCACCTATAAAAGTATATTAAACTTTCCCAGCTGTGAGAGTTATCCAAGTGCATGAGTCAGAGAAGAGACCCTTGAGTGAGCTGTATTGCCATTCAAGCGCCATTCTTTTATGACTATTGACAGTTAATGCAAGTTGCCTTGAATAGAAGCTTTATTAGTCTTTGTGAACATGACCCTCTTTTTTCCCTCAAGGAGAAGTCAGACCATCTTTTTTCCAGCAGAGAAATGCAAAAAGCCCCAAATAAAACCAAAACAGCCACCAAAAACATTCAAGGACTTGAGTGCTGGAAAATTGAGGGCCTCAGAGCGCAGTCCCTCTGTGTTCCTCCCACTCCTCGTTGTCACCCTTCACTTTAATGTCACCACATTAAACGTCCGTTGGAACTGTGAAAACAGTTCTCCCCGCAAGTGACAGAAGAAAGCGATATGTGTCCTAGGAGCACATAGAAAGCCCCCTCTTTCCCTCAGTCCTTCCTTAGAACCCGCGTGTGCGTCTCCAGCACAGCGCCTCCCCTTCCCACCCAGATACACACACCAAGGGAGAAATCTTCCATCAGTCTACAGACATTTTATGTGGAGTCTTCCATGAAATCCAAAGTAGTGCCATAAGGTGGTTGGAACATTAGCCAAGATGAAACCTTCGGGGCCATACACGCTACTGTTTTCAAATCTGTTCTTTCATCTGATGTGCCAGTCGAAATTACTTCTGCAACATGGTCAGGCCCAACCTGGACGGATTTATAATGCCTCCGATTGCTGCGGGCACATTTTTATGAATTATCTGGAGATAGGAGTTCATTCTCTTTCGGTTGCAAGGACTGAGAATTCTTACGCCTGGCATGAACTTTGAAAGTGGCGTGTTTAAACAGGAAGGCTGCGGGCACGGGGTGCAGAGAACCTTATCCCTGTTGGCTGGCGTCTGCGCCCGGCAGTGCTCCCACCACGGGATCATGAAGTCATGAGAAAAACACGCCTCCAGCCACACAGACATTAAGGTGCACACGGATGTACACGTACACAAGGTACGTGCCCGGCCCCATGTGCACACATGTAAATACATGCGTGCGTGGAATATCAACTCAAACACAATAAAACAGATGGCAGTAGGTGCACCCTTATACAGAAGCATATGTACAGGTGTGCATGCACACACGTACACAAACACCTGTCTATATGTTTGTACTCCTATATAAAATCTCCTTCCTCTTACCATGTACTCCGGAGCGGTGATGAAGGACCGATTTAATGTATCACAGAGAAGCAATAAGTTCCTTCTGCACAGAAAAGAGAGGGAGGGGATTTAGAGCAGCACCTTCCCTTGGCCATCTTGGGTAAGTGCTCATGATCAAGAGATTCAAGAGCTGCTGGCTTGCACCGAGGAGAGAAGGTTGGAAGAAAAAGGGAAAAGAAGGGAAAGAAAAAAGAAAGGAGAGAGGGGAGGAAAAAGAAACAGAAAAAATCCTACCCTTTCGCCTTCCTTCCTATTCCCTCTGTTTGTCTTATTTTATTGGTTTCTCCTTCCTCCTCCTTTCTCCCCTCTCCAGAACATAGTGAGTGATATTAGGAATAAATTAGTAATTGTGCTCCTCCATTGCAATTACTTTACATTTTCAAGGTAAAGAGTAATTTAATTTTTTTTCATCCTGGGTGTGGGAGGGAAGGATGGAGAAGAAGGGAGTATTTCCAAATTCCTTTTCCTCTGACACCTTCTCATTTCTCTCCAAGCCCACAAATCCCCTTTCAGAGAGAACAGCAGCAGACGTTCCCTTTTCTCTCCAACAACGCGGATGTAAGCAAGAGGTAATTTTCCAAATTCTCGGTTCCATTTTCAAACGTATGCCCTTCTTCTGTCGATAGATTTATTAGACACGTGCACGGGACTGAACAAATTCATGCGGTGCGCAGGAAACCACATCCTTAAATTAAAATGGGGCACAAAGGAATTTCATTTCCCCTCTGATACTGATAGCCTTATTCCTCAAGGGCCCTTTCTCTCCACCTGTCCTTGGCTTGCCTGGATGGATATTATGCTATTTCTTTTAAGATACCATCAAGAACGATAATCAAGGTCTAAATTATTTTAATAGCATCCAGGCAAGCAAGGAGGGAGACGTGAAGCCACTGCAAAAGATAGCTGGGGGAGCTCTTTAAGGACGCCAACAAAGACTTTACTTGGTCATTAACAAGGGTAACTAGCTCTTCATGCTCTAGAATTCTTCCTCCTCTAGGCCGGGATGTTCTCAAATTCTAGCACATTCGGGCCCGAGACCCTTGTCCCCCAGACTCGGGCCAGACCGACTTCCCAAAGGCCCCGGGATGGGCCCAGATCCCTCAGCATCTCTGCCCGGGGCCCTCGGGCTTTTCCTCACTTACTGAGATCTGGCCAGCTTCGTTTTTGGCAAGTCTAGGAAATCCTTGATGTCCATAAGGAGAGTGACAACTTAACAAATCAGTAGCTTTTGGGTACTTACGGAAAGAGTGAGAACAAGCCAGCTGCTGTATTTATTGGAGGTGACGGTGGGGTAATTTATTTTCGCATACGGTACAGGGATGCAGGCTGGCTGTTAATTTTGCTGTGCTACCGCGAGTTACAATGGCATCAGCCATTGGTTGATTTATTTCAAATTCTCTCTGGCACAGGTCAGAATTTTAATTGTTTCCTGCCTTGTCATGAGAGGAGATGAATGGGAGTCACTGCGCGCTAACTACATCTTTATCCCCGCGGACCGGGCCCAGGGCCTTGGTACCCTGGCATCCCGAGCCGTGTCTGGGAGGTCAGGGGGTGAGCACAGGGAGCTCTGTGGGAGCACAGTGGCCCAGGAAAAGGGAAGGGAAGGGAAAAGACCCAATATTTCTTCCCAGCAGCTCGCTCACTCTAGTGTTCCTCTCAACAGATGTAAAGGCAGGGCCTAAAGTTGATTCTGGCAGAAACAGATGGTGCCTCAGGGTAGCTTTCTGTTCCAGTGCCCTCGGGGTTAGACTAGGCAAGATGGGAGGGGGCATGTGTGTGGGAGGGGGAGGGGGGAGAGGGAACGTGGGGGGAGAAGCAGGGGGTTGTGTTTTCTAGCAGCAGGTAAAATCCATTTGTCACACCAGCTCCAACTGGGCTTTTAGCACAGAAGTTAATATCTGAAACCAATGAGGCGTCCTGTCCTGTGATTTTAGGGGGGAAAATCGGGGGGAGGGGGGACCTCGAGGCGGGATCTCAACCCTGTCTTCTCTGAAAATGTGGGGATGACAGGTGAGGGGAAGCAGAGAAAATGGGAAGGAGCCAGAGAGGGGAGGAGGAAGGCAAAAAATACAAGCAAGCTGGTGTCTTGTTCCGAATATATTTTTCCTTCAGAGGAAGCTGGGGTGGTTGTGGTTTATATAGGAGTAAGAAAAAAAAGTGTTTTATCTTCTCATCCCTTCAGGGAGGAGATCACAACAGCCACAGCACAACAAACCCAAAACACACAATCTGAAGAAATTTTGTGTGTGTGTGTGTGTGTGTGTGTGTGTGTGTGCGTGTGTGTGTGTGTGTGTGTCTCCTCAAGAGCACATCCATCAGTAACCTCATAAAAGCAGTCCCTGCATATTCTCTCAGCCCTGAAATATGGACACCCACACCCCGGCGATAAATTTTCATCGCCTCCAACTTTGAGCGTTGCCAAGGTGTGTGCCACAGAGAGCATCTTTATGAGGGGTCTCCGGCTGCCAAGATCCCACCTTCATAAAGAAGAGATTTTCGTCCATTCTGTCTATTTATTTTGTGTCGAGGAATCAAGGGCAATAAAGCATGGAGAAATTCACTCTCCCTGATTCCATTTCGCACTTTTTGTCATCCACGCTTTATCGAGTATCTGAATGAATTTTTAATACAGAGCCACAGAATGCCTGGGCCTTCTATCAAATGCTGGGACTCTATCAATCTGATAACACTTGGGAGTTCTCAGATATACTCAGCCCCGAAGAAGTAACTCTAAAGTTTAGTCATTCTGATGGAATGTAAAAGCTTATATCAGTGACAGGTTGACAGAAAACGCTGTTTTCTTTTTCCATTTCATAGACTTCCACGTAGAAACGCCATGAAACATGTCAGGACTTTCTCTGAGTCTATGAAGACAGGGATGGCATCTGCTCCCAGTGGGAAGCCCTTCGAGCCAAGAATACTGTAAAATTTCATCATTCTGAATTCTGACTGACATTCAAAAGAAGGGCACGGAGGGGGGTGTTTACTATATTTTAGAAAACGACATCAATTGCTTGTCTTGGCATATAAATATAGTTTCACAGGATACAATGCTACCTCTGGCACCATCTCGTTCCTGCCTCTCTTTGTAAAAAAACCCACCATCCATTCATGTTCCCCTAAAGAGGATTCTAATTTCTTTTTGTGGATGGGCGGGCACTTGCATGGCGGCTTCTCCCCCCTCCTCCCCTCCCAAGCTGCATCATTTCCTCGCCTCCAAGAGCAGGTGGCGGCCAAGACGGATGGGGAAACTTCATCCCCAGCCATGCTGAGGGTCTGGGAGGCTCAGAGTGGAAGATCAGTGCCGGGGGCCACGGGGGGAGGGGTGGTGGTGCCCTTCTGAACAGTCAATCAGAGGATCCACAAATGGCAAAGGAAAGGGGCCGTTGTGTTACCCAAGTCCAGAAAGGTGACGTGTCCTGTGCAATGAAAGAGGCGAGGCTCCATCCAGGCTCTCCCATTCTGGAGCTAGTGAGCTTTCTAGAGCAACACAAAGTGTGCAAGCATCTCTTACGTGCTAACACGGGTCAGTGCTGGGCTAGGCCGTGGGGATGAGACAAAAATCAACCCTCTCTTTCCTCAAGAATGGGTTCTAGAAAATGACCCGATCCCCTTAGGCACATTTCCCAAGAAGCACCAGAACCAGGACAGCAAGTTCTGCCAGTGTTCTTTCCGACACACAGTGCACCGCGACTGGGTGACCGAGGAAGCTCAGGGATGGTGTAGGTCTCTCAGGAATAACTGGGAATTTCCCTGGAAGGTGGTTCTGAAATGAGATAGCGGCCAAAGAACAGCAAAAAAGGGTTTAGGAAGAACGAATTACATCCAGTAGAATTTCAATGCCAGGTATGCTCCTCAAGGGCAAGAATTATTTCATTTTTGTCTTTGTATCGTAAGCACTTAGTGGGAGATCTGGCTCTGTATGCAGCAGGTACTTAATAAATGCTTGCTGGGCTTTTGCTGTTAAGAGAATCACTGAAATGCAAGAATAAGAAAGGACATATGTGTGTTTTTAGAGAAAACAAGGAAAACAAAAACAGGATTTTATTAAGAACCTATGACCTACCAGTCATTTGGCCAGACCTAGGTCCTACTCTGAGGGGATTTACAGTGTAGTTAGAAAGGGAATATGTAGTGCCCCCCCACTCCCATCTGTCTGTATGAGTATATGTGTATGTTATATGTGTGTGTCCATAATATGTACATAGACATATATACACACAAATACAGTATATACTGATACACATCTGTGTATGTGAATGTGTATATATATATATATATATATATATGCAACTACTCATACACATCTCTGTGTGTGTGTATATATATATTTTTTAAATTTATATATATATATATATATATGCACATAGATATATGAGAATGGAATCAGGAATTGTGTGTATACATATATATGTGTGTGTGTGTATGTATATATATATATATATATATATATATATATAAATTCTTATACACACCTCTGTGTATATATATAAATCGAATCTGGAATTGTGATATATACACATCTGTGTGTGTATACATATATATATGTGTGTGTATATATATAGATATATATAGATATATAAATTCTTATACACATTTATATATATATAAATGGAATCTGGAATTGTGAGTTTCGTGTAGGGAACTCCCATCTTTACGAGTGAACAAGCATTTATTAAGCACTCACTGGCTACCAAGTTCCATACGAGACTGAAACCGTTCACATTGCCTTTACTGAGTTTGCTGGAGTCCTGAGAGCTAAGGTAACTGCCCAGGGTCCCAGAGCCTCTAGGTGTTAGAGGTGACATCTGGAATCCAATTTTTCTCAACCTTACTAAAGCTGGCTCTTTTCTCACTACGCTGGGCTAAATAGCAGTATAGCCCCATAGAAGGGGTGCCTTGGGACGGAATGTGAGCTCCCGAGAGCAGGAGTCATCGCCTTTCTGTCTTTGTATCCCCAAAGCAGAGCCCAGTGCCGCCAAATAGCAAGAGGGGTTTTTATAAGTCTGGGCTGATCGGCTGCTGGACATTTCTGGTTCTGGAACTAAACGAAGGCCTTCTCCTATCCACCCTCCGGAGGTCGGTTTCCTTCTTTGGGAAGGGGAGAGCAGAAGGCTAGCTGGCTTCTGTCTGGGAAGATGTGAACCCCAAAGTCTTTTCTAGCTCGAATACTCTATGGAATTTTATGAAAGGGCCTAGGGCAGGGGTTCTCAAACTACGGCCCGCGGGCCAGATGCGGCCCGCTGAGGACATTTATGTGGCCCGCCGGGTTATGGCACATGGGCTGAGGGGCGCTTTTGTTTTTACTACAGTCCGGCCCTCCCACACTCTGAGGGACAGGGAACGGGCCCCTACTTAAAAAGTTTGAGGACCACTGGCCTAGGGTGTGCAAAGCCAAAGAGATAAGAGCACTGAGGGTGGGGATAATGTGATCAAGCAGATTAGAGATAGGACATTTGGACTGAACTCTAGAATGATGCGTGCAGTCTATAAGAAAGTCTCCTTCCTTGGAAAAAAGAAAAAACGGGCAAGAAGCTTAGAGCCTTCTATTTCCCACCCCCAAGAAGGCTGATGATGAGAATGCACAGGACTGGCTTCCTAACAAGGAAAATAGGGTGGGGGAACCCAGTGAAATAACTTTGGGGGGCTGAAACATTACAAGAGCAAAGACTGGGGTCACTAATTTCTCGTCAATTCTTCATTTCTCAGGTAGGAGTGGGAGAGTTTCCAACAAAAAAAGCCTCCCTCCTCCAGCACCTCCCACATCCAATCAGTACTTTGGACATCAGGCTCACACTCAGATGCCTTTGATCTTGTTCCAAAAGCTCTCTCTCAATACAAAAGTAGTAGCGGAAAGAGTTCAGAACCTCCACATGGCTTAAGAGGACCCAAACTAGCCAGCCCAGAAACAAGGCTGCGATGAATTTTTCATCAAAACGCACCACGAGGAGCTCCTCCTTATTTATTCCTTTCAGGTATAATGCACTGTTTCTCCTGGAAACAAGGCTCTTTGGAGAACTACAAGAATGTTTCCCTGCTACCCCAAAGCCAATTTTTTTGGTGGTTGTTTTCCTGGAGAGGAGGTGGGGGGTAGGTGGGAGAACCATCGCCCTGGAAGGATGAAAGGGAAACACATGGTTGGGGGGAGTGGGGGAGGGAGAGATGGCTGGTTTATCTTTCAGATGTTTTACATTCATGGAAAGACAGCCAAATGCAGATTCTTGGCCAAGGCAGGCAGACACGGAGCAGACACAAGATGGGTCTGACGGGAGAAAGGCCCTGCTGTTTTTCAGTTTGTTCAGAATGATGAGCCAGGACCCTCATCCCTGCCCATCCCCCTTCCTACCCCCAAAGAAAAAGAGAGGGAGAGAGACAGAGAGACATACACAGAGAAACAGACACAGAGTAAGAGAGTGAGAGAGACAGACAGATCACAGAGACAGAGACAGAGACACAGAGAGACAGAGACAAAGAGAGGAAGAGAGAGACAGAGACACCAAGAAGAGAGACACACACAGAGTCAGAGAATACCCCGCCATACAAAGCCAACAGTTTGCTTAGCGGGGACTCTGGATGGCAGCATAATTAGGGGGCAGGGAGAAGAAGAAATGAGATTCAGAACAGAGGTTTAGAACAGCTATCCCCAATGTATTTGAAGTTGTAAGCCTTGTCATAGGTCAAAACTTGTCTATATATCTTAAATAAAATTTTAAAAAATGTGTTCCTGACATTTTTTGATGTGTTTGTATCTGTATGATGTAATGAGAAAGTAAGCTCCTTGAGGGCAGGCAGGGCATTTTATACTTTCTTTATCTTTTCCTCAAGCCCAGTTTGAGAGCAGACCGAGTACCAAGCCAGGAGTCCAGAAGAATTGAGTTTAAATTCTGCCCAAGGCACTTATTAGTGAGTGACCTGAGCAAATCATTCGATCTCTGTTTGCTTCATTGGTGAAATGGGGGAGAATTATGCTACCTATTTTTCAGCATCTATGTGATGATCAGATCAAAGAATTCCAAGTGTTTAAGCACACAGTGGGTGCTTAATAAATGCTTATTTCCTTCCTTCCTTAAACTAGCTCTGGATTCATGATCCTAAGAGCACATCACAATCCCTAATTTTCAGTTGTTGCAATTCTCCCTTCCTCAAGTACCACGTAGGGAAAAGACACAAGGTACAAATAGGTAACAGGCCTATTATCTTACAAACGGGCCTACGTGTTTGGAACCCGAGTCACGTTTTTCTATAAAGACCACCATCATTTTTTAAAGGTCATGGCAGTTGGCTTTCCCAGGCCAGTCCACAAAGAATCTGATTGGTACTAGTGGTACCATTCGCACAAGACGCTCAAAAGCACTACTGTACATTTTCCACGGAAAATTGTGTGAGAAGATGCTAGTTGGGATTTCAGGAATGCTTCTTCCCTAAGAATCTGCCTTTCTGGAAAAGGAAGGAAGAAGAAGGGAATCAAGGAACAAACAATGGGAGAAACTAGAAGGAAACGATGATCTTTGGAATCTATAAATTATTCATTCTGCATATGAATCAACGTATCGATCACCAAACATGTACGAAATACCTACCCTGTGCCGGGACACAAAGATGTATGAGTAAATGTTGTTTACAAAAAGACCCAATTTAAATCCCGGTTCTGCCTCTTTCTACCTGGTGCTTCATTCTGGAACCAACGTACCAAATAAGAGGAAAGAACTAGATCCCAATGTTCCCTTTCAACATTCAATAAAAATGTGTGGGGTCCTAAAGGACCTTTCAACCATGTTCAATTCTTCACAATTCCATTTGGGATCCTCTTGGCAAATATACTGGAATGGTTTGGAATTTCCTTCTTCCAACTCATTTTACAGATGAGGAAACTGAGGTAAACAGGGTGAAGTGACTTGCTGAGGTCACCTAGCTAGCAAATGTCTGAGGTGGGGTTTGAATTCAGAAAGATGAATGTTCTCGACTCCAGGCCTAGAACTCTATCCACTGGACCATTTTGCTGCCTAAAGGAAAAAACATAAGGAAAAAGCTCTCTCTAAATGTGAATAAGAAAAGGTAGATTTGTAGGTTTCTTACTTACAGAGATTGAGATGAGAAATCAGTTCAGCTAAATCCACAAAGGGAGATCTCAGGTGGGGATTGCAAATCTCCAAACATTTATTCAAATGGAGTCATCTGGTCATGTTTCTGTAAGTCAAGGACCTATGTACCTTAGATAGGAGTTTATTAAAAATGTGTTGTTGATTAATTTTTTAAAAATACTTACACCTATCTCATTTAATTAGATAGTAAGCTCCTGGAGGGTAGACATGATCATTTTACATTTTCTTTATCTTCTCGTCAAGTCCAAGTGCTCGGCTCTACTGAGAGATGGAGTCAATCCAGGTCTTTCTGAGGGCATGATCTGGTAGGTGCCATTGAATCTATCCCAACATTGACTTATGTCTCCTCTCATTCAGAGACAACTCTGAGTAAGTGGGAAGAGGTTCACTTTCAGGGCATTTGTGGGATGCATTATTTATTTGTTGGCAGCTCTCATCAGTCCTGGAGAAGTGGAGGTCTACACCGAGAAGGAATGACACCATCCAAGAAATCGGTCCTGAACATAGCCTGCTTTTGACCAATATTCAAGTAGTTTTGGATATTTTTCTTTACATTTTTTAAATTAAAATTTTAAAGTAATTTAAATTAAATTTAAAAGTCAGATGACAGGGGGCAGCTAGTTGGTGCAGTAGATAAAGCACCAGCCCTGAAGTCAGAAGGACCTGAGTTTGAATCTGGTCTCAGACACTTAACACTTCCTAGCTGTGTGACCCTGGGCAAGTCACTTAACCCCAATTGTCTCAGCAAAAAACAAAACAAACAAAGAAATAAATAAAAGTCAGATGACATTGTGTAGAGAATACTAGATTGGGAACCAAGGATAACTGAGATCAAATCATACATTAGAAAACAGCTGTGTAGCCTTAGTTTCTCTCACCCTTGCTTTCTTCAAATGTAAAGTAGGAATAATAATAGCACAAATAATGATGATAGCACAAATCTTACAACCTGTTTATAAGGCTCAAGTGAGATAATTTGTCTAAAGTATTTTACAAAGCTCAGAGTGCTATGGAAATAGAATAAAAATAAATGTTATTATTAGCTGGACTGTTAATTTCCCCTCAAAAATTTAGGAATCATTGCCTTGGCAAGCATCCTCCTCCCCCCAAAATTTAAGAGCTGGTGAGGCATCCAGGTTGTACAAAAGATAGAGAGCTGAGCCTGGTCTTCACATCTGACTTCAGACACGCAATAACTGTGTGACCTTTGGAAATCACTTAACTAATCTCTAGATATCTCAGTTTTCTCATCTATAAAATGGGGATCACAATAGCACCTTCTTGGAGGGTTATAACGAGGGCCAAATAAGATAATATCTGCAAAGCACTTTGCCTTCCTTAAATGTGAGTTAATTATGAGCAATAGTATTACAGTTATTTTCTGAGATTTTATTCTTTCCATCACATGGCCCCAAGGCAAAGAGCCATAAGCATTTTTTATATACTATGCATATATGCTGAGCACTATGCTTTGACTGAGGATTCAAAAACCACAATGGAGGATCTCAGCTCTGAAACAAAGAGGGGAAACAAAATGCACAGATATAAAACAGATTCACACACAAAAAGCAAGGTAATTGGAGAAGGAAAGGGGACGAACTACTAGCAAAGAGTTGAAGTAACTAGTACAGATATCACATAGAAGGTGGTGATAGAACTGATTTCTGAAAGAAATCTGGATTCTAAAAGGTAAAGGTAAGGAGATAATGAAATTTTGCTATATGAGGTTTATGTGTGGCACTGGAGAGAGCCAGTTTGGAGGTTCTGTAGTGAAGCTCAAAATTCTGGGTCACTCTATATAATAAGGCAGGAAAGGTAGGTTGCAGAAAGATTATAGGGATTTTAAATATAAACAAGCGAAGTTTTTAACTGATTCCACAGGTAATGGGTGGTCATAGAATTTACTTATGAGGAGGGTGACAGATGTAGATGCTTGTCCAAATGGCGTCAGTGATGGGGATGATGGTGGCTGATTAACAAGCAGCCCATCTTCTTGCTAGCATGAATATACCTCTGTGGGAAGTTCTCTGCTTCAAGGAAGGACACAGAGGTCTCCCCTCCCTTTGGTTTTAGGATCATTTTGTTTTTCTATTGTTAAGGGGATAAAGTGCCGATTGCCAGGCACCCTGATGATGCTTCTACAAATGGAATGTGCAATTTACCCCGCGGGAGATGACAAAATGCAGTGAGGATGCCCAGAACTTGGGGAAAAGCAAAAGGCCCTAAAGTACTGTAATGATCTGTAATACCCCACATTAAGCCCC
Source organism: Sminthopsis crassicaudata (assembly GCF_048593235.1). Lineage (NCBI taxonomy): Eukaryota > Metazoa > Chordata > Mammalia > Dasyuromorphia > Dasyuridae > Sminthopsis > Sminthopsis crassicaudata. The sequence goes on from NC_133620.1 coordinate 460,125,043, forward strand.
ATCAGGTCAAGGCGTACGTAAAAAGGTTTCAAATGGATCAAGGACCTGGGTGGAAAGTCTTTATACAAAGAGCGGTCTGCTTTTCCCTTTGGCTGGTGAGTCCCAGAATTGGGGTCTGGTTGGCCCATTATTGTTAAATGGATTCCTCTAACTCCAGGTGCCGTACTCCAGGACTTGCTACTGCGAATCCATGGGCCCGAAACCCTGCTAGGTGAGATACTTACAAAGCTTTAGAGTCTCTCTGAAGTTACTCTCATCTCAATCCCTTCCTTGCCATCCCCATGGCCAACATCCAAGACTATAGACTTTTAAACAATTACCCAGAGTATTAAAGAAACAAACAAACAAAAAATTTCCTGGTAAACTTGAAGAGGAATAGAAGGCAGAGTATTAGACCCAGCTCCCAAAGGCCTGGGTTCAAACCTGCCTTTTATATTTAATTGTGACCGCTTGGGTTCAAAACCTGCCTTTTACATTTAATTGTGACCACAACCAAGTCACTTACCTCTCTTGGATTCACTTTTCTCCTTTGGAATCTGCCCAATAAAGGAGATAATGAATGCAAAATGCTTTGCCAGACTTTACGTGCACTATAAATACATGTTTATAAATTATTATTGCAATCATGGTGTCTATTTAAGATACCAAAATAACAGTTTTTAGAGTGACTATGAGATCCAACAAGGCTGTGGATTCTCTGAATGTGAGATCCTCATTCCAAGGCCAAAGAGTAAACATGCTGCAAGAGGAAATACATTTGATCCTTCTTGGCATCCTTATCACAAATAAAATTAGGTGGAAGAAGTAACCTGCGTGCAAAGGAAACGGCATGGCAAATCAAGTAGCTGGCTGAGATGCTTTTATGATGTATATCAAAGGCAACAAGAAAATGCCAGGGGATGTTTTGTTACCTCAGATTGTGGGGTTCATAATAAATAATTGAAAAAAAGGTTACCATGAATATAACTGCAACTCATACACCAAAATTAATGGCAAAAAATGAAGAGATTAAGAAATTCTACAAAGAACTTGCTAAGGCCATCTGGATTAAATAACTGTCTACTCTGGTATTCAATTACTTCTGTATAAAAGAGAATAGGTAAGAATGACAAGAAATATGTCATAAAACATGGATTATGATAAAGGAATGACAGAGATCAGTGGAATATAAAGAATAAACTAACAGAAACCTCATTCCTGTATATCATTAATATTTTCTTTGAGAAAACAACCAGTCAACTTTAGATATGGTGAATAACAAATAATATTAAAATAATTGATTATATGTCAAGAGATAGTAATTATTAGTTATTGATGTGAATGAATCAGTCCTATATATGTGAACTATTGATTCATTATAGCAAAGATTAACTCCACAGTAAAAACCCCACAGTATGAAATAGGTAGGGTGGGTGAAATAAAATCAACTTGCCATGACCTATTAAAATAATTTGTAAAATTAGGTAATGGACAAAAGAAAGGATAGAGAAACAGGCTATTACAATTTACTATAGAAGTTACACCCAAATAATGCAACTGCCATAACAAAGAAGCAAAAGAACCTAGAAATTACCTCAGAATTACTTTCCCTTTCAGAGACACATACACAGAGAAGATAACTAACAACAAAGACACATTAGATTACAAACTCATTTGCAAAATCTGTTTTCTAGAGGAGGAGGATAGAAGATTACTAACACAATAGAAAGAGAGGCAAATGAATACTAAAGCAGTTTTAAAAAATCATTGAGTGATTTAATTAAGCAAAGTAATCAGGAAGAAATTTTAAAATGGAAATAGAACAACAAATAGAAAAAAATGGATAAAATCTGCAGAAATGTTTATAATAATTCCCCATCCTACATAAATATACCCTCAGGATAATAAAATTACTTTCTCTGGAGTCATAGTCCCAAATGTATCTGTAGAGGCAGAAAAAATGGGGTAAAAGAAACAAAGATTAGAAAGGTTGTTGAATTAGTCCAAGTAAGTGTAAGCACAGCAACTAGGTAGTTCCTTGGATAGAGTGCTGGACCTGAAGTTAGAAAGACTCATCTTTCCAAATTAAAATCTAACCTCATTAGTTGTGTGGCCCTGGACAAGTCACTTCACCCTATTTGTCTCATTTTCCTGATTTATAAAATGGGATGGAGAAAGAAATGGCAAACTAATCCAGTATCTCTGCCAAGAACACCCCAAATAGCACTACAAAGAGCTGACATGATAGAAAAGACCGAACAGAATATACATAGATATCAACTTTATGATAAGCCTTCATAAGTTAAGCTTGCATTATACATCCAATCTGTTGTTTTGGCTATTTTGTAGCTTGGTCATGACAACAACAACAAAAATCAGTCTACTGCAGAGATTGTAACACATAATAAATTTTAGGTTGCATAGATAAAAATAGATTACCTAAAACAAGAGAAGTTATAATTCTACTATATCTTACTCATCAGCCTTCAGGTCCAGTACCACGTACGACGCCATATTTTAGGAAGGATTTTGGAAAAACTGGTGTGATTCAAGAGAAGGTCAAATAGAATGTTGAGGGATCCAGAGAGAATATCATGCAAAGACTTGAAGGAAGTGGGGATATTTAGCCTGGACAAGAGAAGAGTTAGGGGAAAATATGATAGCTAGAATCAAGTACTTGAAAAACTGTCACCAATAAAAGAAATCAAATTTGTGGTGACTGGCTCTAAAAAGCAGAACTATGAAAATGAAAAAAAGGGGGCAGTTTTAAACTTAATGTAAAGAAAAGATTTCTAACCATTATAAGTATCCAAAAATAGAAGGGACTTCTTCGAGAGGTAGTGGGGTTTCCCCTAAACGGATGATTTTAATCAGAGGCTGGATGGCAGTTTGTCATGGTAGATGACTTTTAAGATCCCTTGTGAATTTGAGATTCAATGGGTCTATCCAGTGGAATCCTTGACTAATTCTATTAAACAGCTGACATTTAGGATAGCTGCAAAGGTCACCCGGAGGGGCGTTGCTTGTTCAGGAAGGAAAGAAGGAATACCATTTTCAAATTCAATGTGGTATGCAAAGGACAGAGGCATATGTGGGCTTAGACTAGGAATAAGAAGGTTTGCATGCTAATGGAAAACTTTCAATTAGGGACTACGCTGTTCTTAGGCATCAAAATGTACTCTTCCATCTAACTAAATTCAAAAAGCACTTAATTTAGCACCTATTGGTCATTCTTATAGGCCATGCAAATAGGAAAGTTTCCTTGTTCTCAAGGATCTCATATGTATACAGATAAGTAGATTTAAAAACTGTAACATAAATAGAAGATGGAGATGGGGATAATAATTGGAGGAAATAGAAAAGGCTTCTTCTTACAGGAAATGGCCGCTGAGCTGATTTTTTATGGATGAGACAAATTCTAAGAGGAAGCGATCATTTTAACAGAAGGAATAGTATTTCACATTTCCTCATCTCCATTAAAAAAAAAGGGGGGGTGTTGAATCAGATCATCGTGAATATCTCTGGCTAAAGAAGGTGACATGAAATAAGGTATCAAAGCCTTTTGGAATCATGAAATGTCAGAAATAGGAGTGATTATGATGCATGACTCCAGTACAAGATCTAGTTCTAAGTTTCTAGAATCTCTCTTGCAGGTGGATGGCTAAAATGCAGGACCAAACCATGGACTCTGCTGGAGGGGCAGCTGGTGGTGCAGTAGATAGAGCACATGCCCCAGAATCACAAGGACCTAAGTCCAAATCTCGTCTTAGTCATTTGACACTTGACACTACTGGTGTGATCCTGGGCGAGAGACTTACTCCTGATTGACTCACACAAAAAAATAATAATAATAATTAAAGGCTACCGGAAAGGTCGTCATGAAGGCAATGTGATATGGCAGAGAAGTGGGGGCGTGGAACCTTTTTTTGTATTTTGTGAAAGTCTGATGACGCCTAAGGACTCTATCTTAGAGTAATGTTTTAAAATGAATATATTTGATTCAGTTATATATATTAATATATTTTATACACACACATATATATATATTCATATGTATTTATACAGACATATTTATATTTGTTTATATGTATACTTATAATTTGATTTGCTTTCCTCTGTCATTTTATGCATTTTATTCATTGCTATTTATAGCATTTATACTTTTTACTTTTCGGTTGTTTCAGTCATGTCCTACCATTTGTGACCCCACTTAAGGCTGTCTTGATAAGGGTTCTGGAATGATCCGCCGTTTCCTCCTCTAACTCATTTGACAGGTGAGTAACTGAGGCACACAGAGTGAAGTGACTTGCCCAAGGTCACACAGTTAGTTAGTGTCTAAGGTAACATCCAAACTCAGGTCTTCCTGACTTCAGGCTCAGCATTCTATTACTACATACACCACCAGTCTATCCATAATATCTACATTACCTATATCATCTCTGCACTTTATGCAGTTATACTTCTGTCTGTCTGTTTTATCCATCCATCTATCCTTTCTTCCACCTATCTGTCACACAAGTTTATGGACCCAAGATTAAGAACATGAGCTTAGAGATAAAGAATAAGAAATATATTTTAAGATATGACAGAAATGTTGCTTGCCTGGACTCATCTGTGACAAGGGAGGGCTTCTATCTGGGGGAGGCACGAAATACCAGGAGGTGAAAGATGAAAGAAAAGAGCATTAATTTTTAAAATTGCATAGAATAAGACAAACAAAAAGGTCTGAATGGGGATATTAAGAAGGTAATTTTTTTTTTTTACTACCACGTTAAAACCCCTCTAAGCATACTGTTTCCTATGTGACATTTTTTTTTTGTATAATGAAATGCCCGTGTTCATTGGTGTTGAAATGTATAATTCAAAATTTAAAAAAAAATGAAAATACTGGGCTGAAAGCCTAGAAACCATCAGCTAGTTCTATGACATTGGGCAAGTCCTTCCTTTACCTAGAACTCTACTTAGTTCCCTGAAATGAAAGGAAGAGATTGGATGATCCCAAAGATCACCTTAAAATCTCTCTTTATGGACTTTTTAGAAAGCTAATTAAACAGAACCATCAAGTCTCTTTCACAGGGCTCTGATTTATCACTGGCTTTAGAGATGGACAAAGCCAACCACTGCGAAGCATGGGAACTCATTCCTAGAATACTTGCCTTGCCTGAATAAATCATTTTTCCAAGGTATTAGAGGAGCATTCAGAGAATGAGGGAAGCGTTAGGAGTCTTAGCCGCTAAATAGTCAGTAAGTGACATAGACGAAAAAGGCGAATGCGAGCTCATGTTTTTCATGGTTATTCTTTGGCAGGAAATGAAGGATGCCAAGGCACGTTCGTTTCTACATTCCCTTCTTCCATGTGTGTCTCCATGTGGGAAACATTCTGAAAAGCAGATTTGGAGAGGATGCTCTGCCCTGGGTCTGTACCAGGAAGAAAGGGTCTCTGAGAGGGAAAGCTGGTGGTCCAAAAAAGAAGAAAAATAAAAAAGATCCAGTTGGAGAACATGATCTCTTTCAGAAAACTCTCTTCCATTAATATCGAAGCTAAAGACACTTAGAGATGGAGGAGACATCTATGGATCTAGATCTAGTCCAAACTCCTCCTTTAGCAGATGAGGAAATGGAGGTGAGAGAAATGAAGTCATGGCTATTGGTTTTGAAGGAAGAAAGTGAAGGGGATTTTGACTCAGACTCAGGACTAAAGGGGAACACAGATCATTTACTCATCTATTTAGAGGTGAAAGAAACCTTAGAAGCCATTGAGCTCAACCCTCTTCATCTTACACAGACGTCCAGAGGTCCGTTTGTCCAAGGGCACGTAGCTGAAACTGGCAGAGGAGAGAATCGAACCCATGTCCTGTTCTCTGCACCGTAACAGACCTTATCCTACCCTGCAGGGATAAGAATAAAGATAATAACTCCATGTGGCGGTCTTGGAAATCCAGAGCAGTGAAGGCCATGTTACTGGCTCCTCAGAGAGGTCCCCACATATAAAATACACGCAAGGGCACATTGGGGGTTTGCTAATGCCCAGTAATCCATGACATACACGCATCCTTTGCCGAACAAGCTACCAAGCATCACTTCTTCCAAAAGCAACGGTCACAGAAGCCGGGGAGACAGGTACTTGTAACTACGGCCAACAAGGCGACTCATTAAACCGAGAGCAAAGAGAACAAAGCAGGCCCCTAGCCTTTGCTTCTTCTTTCCTGGGGAGATAGCAAGGAGAATAAGGACCATAGCTCACCCTCTCTGTGATTCAGATTAAAGAGTGCACCGGAGGCAGCCAGACGGCCCTCGGGAGAAAGAATCGGGCTTAGAGTTCAAATCCAGCCCCAGAAACTTCCTAGCTGAGCGACCCTGAGCAAGTCACTTCACTCCGTGTGCCTCAGTTTACTCTTCTGTAAAACGAGCTGGAGAATCCCTCCAGTGTCTCTGCCAAGAAAACCCGAAATGGGGTCAGGGAGAGCTGGACACGACCAAACAACAGCATGGATGTGTAAGGGAAAAGGGTGGCGGGTCTGATGACAAAAATGTCCAACTTAATATTAAACAGCTAAGATTGAATCCATTACTAGGCCAGAACAGTGCTAAACGATGGGGTAAAATATAAAAATAAAATTGCGGTTACCCTCAAGGAACTTAGAGTCTACTGGCGGATACCATATAAACCTGTACAAGTCATTTCAGGGAGGATGAGGGCACTAAAAGCTGGAGGGAGAAGGAAAGGGCTCCTCCAGGAATCCCCCTCCCTCAGCTTCCATGGGGGCTCCAAGCTTCTCAGAGTCAAGGACCGCTAAAATAAATGGATAGAGATGCAGCTAGACATCTGTCTGTCTATACCTAGAGATAGAAATACATGTGGGTGTACACAGCACAAGTGTGTCTGCATCTACACACATGCATCCATGTACACGTACACACAACACATGTGTCTATGTTAACATGTGTATAGATGTCTATAGGTGGGCCCACCCATCTGTAGGTACACGCACCCACACAGAGACAGGCTTAGAAAACACGTATCAGGTACGTGTGGACAGCCCGAGCCCCTGGCCCTCCCCAGAGCAGGCGCCTCCTGCCCGCACTTGGCCCCAACTCCAATTACTTCCCATCTTTTTGCATCCATTTTGAGGCACGTCCTCATCCTCCCCACAGAAGGCTGCTCCTCCAGAAGCAAATGGTGGAACCTTAATGAAAGCGAGGGGTTCAGAGGGAGCAGGGAGCACTCCCAGGCCGAGAACGGTCCTCCACAGGGCAGAGACAGCCAAAAGCCTTTTGTGGGGAGTCCTACATCATGAGAGGAGTCTGCAGGACAGCTGGGAAGGACTGAGGTGGGGGCTCCGGGAAAGGCGCTCTTGGGGGAGAGACGCCTCAGAGGCCCAGCCCAGAGGAGGGCTGAGGAGGACCTGGAGGGGGACAGGCCTGGAAGGAAGGGCTCAGATTTGAGAGCCAGAGCTGAGAGAGAAGCAGAAGAGTGGGGGATGAGACAGAGGCTGTGAGCCCGGGCTGTGGGGATGCCCTCCACTGAATCTGGGGCACTGAGGAGGCACATGGGCTGAGGAGTGGTAAGGAAGGGGTCACTTCTGGATCTGAGGGGCTACATAATGGGAAGCACCCCTGGCTTATTGACTCTTTCTTGTGTATAAGAGGATGTCCAAAGGCCCAGGACACAGGAAGGAATGTGGTGTATAAAAAGGCAAATGGAATTCTAAACATACTCATGTGGAAAGGAAAAAAGAGCAGAAGGGAAGAGGGGAAAGGGGGAGGGGAGAAGAAAAGAAAGAGGGAGAAGAGAAGGGAAGGGGGAAGAAGAGAAAAAAAAGGAGAAGAGAAGGGAAGGGGAGAGAAGAGGAAGGGAATGAGGGGAAATAGAAGGAAACAGGGGAGAAGAGAAAGGAAGGGGGAAAAGAGAAAGACGGGGAGAAGAGAGAGGAGAGGGAGAGATGGAAAACAGGGAAAGAGAGGGGAGGGGGAGAAGAGAACGGAAGGGGAGAGAAGAGGAAGGGAATGAGGGGAAATAGAAGGAAACAGGGGAGAAGAGAAAGGAAGGGGGGAAAGATGAAAGAATGAGACAAAGAAGGAGGAAGAGAAGGGAAAAGAGGAGAGGGAGAGATGAGGAGGGGGGAGAAGAAAGGGGAGGGGGGACAAAGAGAGAACATCCAAAGATGGAAAAAACAGTTTAGAAGACCATGATCCTGGCCACTGCAAAGGGTACACACATCAGTAGGACCCTTCTGACACAGGTGAGTGGTTAACGAGAAAATCAAAATCAAACACGACACAGACTCACACACACATTCACACACACAGACAGCCACATACACACACACACAATCACACACATACACTCATTCCCTCCCTTTCAATCCCCCGGCCTGCTTGGGCCCTGCCCAAAGGGAGATCAATCAGCAGATGCTTGGGCGACATTGGGCTCCTCCCGATAACAAGGCCCAAGGTGTGGTGGCTGGGCCGGACTCTCTGAGGGTGGCCACAGTGGGGCTGATCAGGCCGGCCATCCTTTGGCCCCGGCGATCCCCCACAAGAGCCATGTTGGGCAGCAGCCCCGCTCCCTGGGGCTGGCCACTTCAACCACTGTCTGTTTGAATAATGAGCAGGTTGGAAGGGAAGCGCTTTGGAAAGTCAGTTCAGGTAAACTCTTCTCCTGGTCGTGCTCATTAGCTGAACTCGACCCTTTGCTAAGCGGGCCTCAAGAGCCGACATAAATGGGCCAGGAATCTCCCGAAAACAAGTTCCCTAAGGAGACATCTGGTGCTTATTCTGCAAAGGAAAGTGTACTAACAAGCAAAACCTGAGAAGGAGCTGGGGACAGAATGGAATGCATTTTCTAAACCCTACGAGGGGGGCCGGATTTAGCGATGGGGGAATGGAGAGAGCAGCCTCGCAAATAAATCAATGCCCCAGAGTGAAGAGCACACATTTGTGCTCCTGTTTCCTTGTGTGTAACATGAGGCTGTCCATGGCCTGAGCCTGTCTCCAGTTCTGGACCTGTAAGGCTGCCTCTTCGCCACTCTGCCCCAGCCTGGCCCCCTTCCATGTTCTCGGTCTCTCCCGCCTGAAATGATCGCAGTACACTAATTAACTAAAATGTCAGAAACATCAGCTTGTTGAAGGCAAAGGCGATTTTCCAAGCCGGCTTTGTATTTCCAAAACTTAACAAATAAATACTGCTAATAAGTACATTCCTTTGTCATTGCTTTGTATGTAGGTTGTATTTTCTTGTATGTCTGTTGTATGCCCCTTCATCTTCCACATGGAATCCAACCTCCTTAAAGCCAAAGATTACTTTTAGAATTCAGATTTTAGACTCATATATGTGCTCTTAGATTTCAGATTTCTATATGTGCTCTGAGATTTTAGACTTCTATATGTGCTCTTAGATTTAAGGTTTCTATATGTGCTCTTAGATTTCAGATTTCTATACGTGCTCTTAGATTTTAGACTTCTATGTGCTCTTAAATTTCAGATTTCTATACGTGCTCTTAGATTTTAGACTTCTGTGTGCTCTTAAATTTCAGATTTCTATATGTGCTCTGAGATTTTAGTCTTCTACATGTGCTCTTAGATTTCAGATTTCTATATGTGCTCTTAGATTTTAGACTTCTGTGTGCTCTTAAATTTCAGATTTCTATACGTGCTCTTAGATTTCAGATTTCTATATGTGCTCTTAGATTTTAGACTTCTGTGTGCTCTTAAATTTCAGATTTCTGTATGTGCTCTGAGATTTTAGTCTTCTACATGTGCTCTTAGATTTCAGATTTCTATGTGTGCTCTTAGATTTCAGATTTCTATATGCGCTCTTAGATTTTAGACTTCTATATGTGCTCTTAGATTTTAGACTTCTATATGTGCTCTTAGATTTTAGACTTCTATATGTGCTCTTAGATTTTAGATTTCTGTATGTGTTCTTAGATTTCAGATTTCTATGTGTGCTCTTAGATTTCAGATTTCTATGTGTGCTCTTAGATTTTAGATTTCTACATGTGCTCTTAGATTTCAGATTTCTATATGTGCTCTTAGATTTCAGATTTCTACGTGTGCTCTTAGATTTTAGATTTCTACATGTGCTCTTAGATTTCAGATTTCTATATGTGCTCTTAGATTTCAGATTTCTATGTGTGCTCTTAGATTTCAGATTTCTATGTGTGCTCTTAGATTTCAGATTTCTATGTGTGCTCTTAGATTTCAGATTTCTATATGTGCTCTTAGATTTCAGATTTCTATATGTACTCTTAGATTTCAGATTTCTATGTGTGCTCTTAGATTTCAGATTTCTATATGTGCTCTTAGATTTCAGATTTCTATATGTACTCTTAGATTTTAGACTTCTATATGTGCTCTTAGATTTCAGATTTCTATATGTACTCTTAGATTTTAGACTTCTATATGTGCTCTTAGATTTTAGATTTCTGTATGTGTTCTTAGATTTCAGATTTCTATGTGTGCTCTTAGATTTCAGATTTCTACGTGTGCTCTTAGATTTTAGATTTCTACATGTGCTCTTAGATTTCAGATTTCTATATGTGCTCTTAGATTTCAGATTTCTACGTGTGCTCTTAGATTTTAGATTTCTACATGTGCTCTTAGATTTCAGATTTCTATATGTGCTCTTAGATTTCAGATTTCTATGTGTGCTCTTAGATTTCAGATTTCTATGTGTGCTCTTAGATTTCAGATTTCTATATGTACTCTTAGATTTTAGACTTCTATATGTGCTCTTAGATTTTAGACTTCTATATGTGCTCTTAGATTTTAGACTTCTATATGTGCTCTTAGATTTTAGACTTCTATATGTGCTCTTAGATTTTAGATTTCTATATATGCTCTTAGATTTCAGATTTCTATATGTGCTCTTAGATTTTAGACTCCTATATGTGCTGTTAGATTTCAGACTTCTATATGTGCTCTTAGATTTTAGACTCCTATATGTGCTGTTAGATTTCAGACTTCTATATGTGCTCTTAGATTTTAGACTTCTACATGTGCTCTTAGATTTTAAATTAGTGTCCATGCAGGATCCAGAGCTACGTCTTCTCCACAATATCACCTGCACGTCTCCCCCTCCTCCTCCTTCAATATGCCTTTCATTTACTTCTCCATATACTCAAACAGAGCACGTGCTCTTGGAGTGAGGAAGGATTTCATCAGAGTATCCCATGGACGTCATGCTCAGCATATAGCAGGCAGTGAATGACATGCGCTAAATGCACAAATATTGTTGGGCTGCATTGTTTGAAAGACGTCCGCAGTATTTTCCACACAGCTGGCCAAGGGCTCCGTCACTCACTCCCAGGCCTTTAGGTGAGTGGCTACTTGCCAAGCCAATGGGAGAACTGCTACATTTAGCTCGATTCCTCAGGACTGACCCGTCTCCTTCGATTCGCATTCTAAAGCAGAATGGAGACCCCATGCTAGAATGGCGCCATATGCTGACTCTCTCCCAAACACAAGGGAGCCCAGATCTGTTGCCTCTTTTGAATTCCAGTGAAGTCCAAAATGGAAAACTTGACACAGCTTGGGATATTTAAGAGGCTGAGCAGCAATGGCAAACTCATGGACAACTGGGACTCACCAAGGAGCAGGAGGCTGGAAAAAATGCCATGCTAAAGGCATATTGGATGTGGAGGGCCTGCTGTATCGAGCAGGCGGAAGGAGGCGGGCTGAATATACATCAGTTACTTTTCAAAATATGTTATTTACAATACGCAGCAGATGTTCGTTGAATTCTAATGTGAAAATACAGGCTTTTTATTTTTTCCTGACAGACTAAAAAGTACACTTAATGTAATAATCTTGCAAAGTCCAAAGATTACCTCACAGTTTGGAAAATACCATGTTGAGTCATTAGTCCCATTACTGGCTATTTTCATAACTCACCAGATAAATATGGTGCACTGTGACTTCCTGGTAACGACCCTCTATTTTTTGCAAGGCAGAACACAGCAAGGCTTCCCAGAAACCTCAATTAAATCTGGGAAATGTTTCTAAAATATTCTGAAGCACAACACAACACACACACACACACACACACACACACACACACTCTTGAGGTGTTTTGGAGTGATCTTGGCTCCTGTAGCTTCACAAAAAATCTCACCTCCATCACCAACCACCACCACCCGTCCATGAGAGCGCCAGCCGTAACCTGAACCTTTGCTGACTGGACCTTCCAGCATCTGTTAGTGGATTCCAGTAGGGGAGGGGGGGAGAGAAGGATGCTGGGAACTGCAGCCAGAGGACAGCGCCGAGGAATATAAATGATGAGCGGTGAGACTTTTAGAGCCAAAGAGGCAGACAGTCTAGGTGGATGCCGGCAAAGTCTGGGCAGCACGGGCCAACTTGAAACTTTGGGTCTCAATTTTTGCAGCTCTGATCTAACTTGAAACTTAATCCAAGTTAGTTTTTTCAACCTATTCCAAGGTCAGAAAGCATAATATTCACATAGATAGCATAGATTCACCCATCAAGGGACCCTAAAAACCTGATATGAATTGACTAAAATACGGTAAGGGAACCAGTGAGGATTGACGTCGTGATTTTAAATGCAACTATAAGCGCATTTTTTAAGGTTTCAGAAGAGGAAGGATGATGACGATGATGATGTTTGTATACTCTGGAATCCAAGGAAAGAACATGGGGAAAGTTTGCAGTCCTGGTCCTGCTACTTGCTAATGATGTGGTGGAGAATGTGTCTCAGATAATTTCTAGCTGTATGACCCTAGGCAAGTCATTGAACAGCTCCACAGATGGAGCCTTTGGCTTTAACAACCTCCAGTCCCTCCGATGAATCAATTTACTCTCACAACTTCCGCTTCCATATCTACAAAACGCAGAATAGGAATCCAGTCACCAAGCATTTACTCAAGCCTTAACCATGGCCCAGGACAAGGTTTGAAAGACAAAACAGGATACCCAAAGAGTTCCTGCCCTCAAGGAGCCTGTACATTCTCAGTATGACCTACTTTCTGGATCAGGTGAATATGTTTGCAGACTGTTCCCAAGCCTTGAAGCCGTCTAGGTGGGTCAGTGGTCCTCCCATTATTATTGATCAAACTGAGCAGCCTAGAAACACATTGTCTCCCCTTGACTCTTTGAAGAAAGGACTAGATGTGTATATGGGCCAGACATAGCGTAATCCCAAAGACAGACATTTGTGTTTCATCTCAACTGAATGGGTTTTAAGTAAATTTCTCCTCATTTGCAGGCGAGTGAGGACCTTAAAAAAAACCCTCCAGTTTTCTGACATCGTGCCTGTTATTTCTGCAATGAAAAGCCATTTGGAAATATAAAATGAGGCCTTTCACTGGCTCCAGCCAAACCTACAAAGCGGCTCCTTTATGATGAATACATGAAAAATGTAACATTATGAGAGGAAGGGTGGGTATTTACAGTATCTGAGCTTAGCATGGAGGTGTAAGGAGCTAATGCTGACTCCAAAGTTACAATTTCCTTTTGGCTCCTGATGCAAAAGAGCACACAAAATTCTTCTATAAAGGAAGAACTTCCCAAACAAATCTGGTCCGCAGGTTAAATAGCATTATTTTATTTTTCAATCGGCAGCTTTTCAGTGACTACTTTTCCCTTTATGTGAGTCTTCCTCGCTTAAAGGAAAAGTTTGGAGTTGGGATGGTCATCCCCAAGTTCCCTTCAAAAGACATTCCTAATTCTGAGAGGATGCTTGATTTGACTTCTGAGTGGGATTTTGTCAGGGACCAAACCGGTTGGATGTATGTTGGGGGGGGAGTTTTTTCTCCAGACCTCATTTTTTCTGAGTTGTCAGTTCATATTATTATTTTTTTTTTTAAAGGAGGGAATAAGATGAATGTGTTCCCTTAGAATTCCATCTGTAGCTGGTCCTGAGATGAACCTGTGACAACGTTAGTGTCAATTTTAGTTTGACGATGTTAAAGTCTTTGGATTAAAAGGAGAAATCTAGCAGTTGGGTTCTAGACCATCCATGACACTACAGAGCTAACACCCCTTTCCCCACCTTGTCATGAAGGCCCCAGGCCAGATTACTAAACCTTAAGGTAGGTATGGATGGCAGCCCAAAGGCTTGGGTGGAGCCAGACATCTCTCTAAATGCACAAATTTAGCCATCTATTAGGTTTTGGGGGGTCAAGGTTATGTGATGTAGTAGAAATAACTGGGCCAAACCCCACTAATTAAGGCAAGGCTTCTATTTCTTTATCTCCAACATGGGAGACATGATATATGTTCCAAAACACCCCCTTGGAGTACTTGTCCACATGAGAGGTCCATGTAGATGAAGTATTTTGGAAATATTCAATGAGGAAGGCTGATGAGTTAACGGTTAACTCCCTCAAGCTCCTCACTTCCATTATAGCTTCTTCCTAGGTTTATTAAGGACTAGCATGGGAAACCAAGTCACACTAACTGAAAACCTCTCATAATAATAACCCCTTGCTTTTAACTATTCCTTGTTGGTTTACAAGACATTCTCATGTCCATTATCTCATTGAGCTTCCCAATATCTTTGAGCAGTCAATAGAGAAATGATTATTTCTCCCATTTTACAGGAAAGGAAACTGAGGCTCAGGGAGGTCACTGGAATTGCCCAAAGTCACACAATATCTTTTAGTTCCAAGAAAGTTTATAAAATACCTACTCTGTGCAAGTCAAATGGCCGCTGAGGGACAACTGCACCAAACTTTTCTAATATTCAATCTGGTGCTTTGGCCACTGGGTTCTTCACACATATGGGAGACTAATGAATACTTGAATTTTATTTTGATTGTGCCATAGTCACGCTCCATTGAATTTAGCTATAGAAATATTCTTGACTCGATCAAAGGCAAAGGAACTAGGCTTGTTTAGCACACAGAGAATGCATGAGAGATATTTCCAATAAGCCATGATCTCATCAATACAAGTTCTCCCTCCAAAGGCAAGGAAGGAGTCGGTGATGGATGAAGGGCTGTCTTTTGGTCCCTTGAACACAGCACCCCATTTCTCAATTTGGGGTCTCTGCATTGGTCATCCTCCATCTTGAACTGAACCTCCATCTCTTGGAATCCACTCTCACTCCATTCTAGCTCTTCCTGGGACCCAAAGCCTTTATGGATCTCCTTCACCTCCAAGTGCCATCCATTCCCAACTGCCTGGTAGGAGCCTTTATGGTCTCCATCCTTTATGTATTATTCCCCATGTGTTCCACATAAATGCCTTATATTACTTATATACATATTGTCTTCCCTGATATAACAGATACATATCCTCCGTGGGTGGGGGGAGCCGGGTTCTTTTTGAGCTTCTATTTCCAGACCCTTGCAGTTTCGAGGTAGGATGAGAACATCTCGTAAATCAACAAGGAATAATTACAAGCAAGGGATTATTATTGTGGAAGGGCTAGGCCCGTACAAGGCAGTTACTAAATGCTTGGTGATTGCCTGGATGACTGGGTGACAATGATGTCTCCCGTCTGAGACAAAAAGAGGTCAAGGAATTTTAAAAAACACAAAGATTTTCGGTCCTACAGGTAGAATAAAACATAACGGGCAAAGAATACATTAGTTGGATGTTGGGAAGAGTTTTTGGCCACTGAATGAATGTGATTCCATTCAAAAGGCAAGGACTAAGAGCCGACTGTACAGCAGGAATTGTTCTGAGCACTAATGAGGGAAATTTGGAAACAGAAACAATCTTCACCCTGAAGGGGTTTGTGTGCTGTTGGATGTAAGCAGCAAACAGCCACACTGGATCAGCACTTTCTGCCACTGCGCCTAGGTCGAGAAGGTATTGACCTCAGATGAGGGATGGGTGGGTGAACATGTCACCCGAGGCAGAAGAAAAAAAAGGGAAGAGAGAAGAAAAGAAAAAGAGAAGGAAGAGATACAAGGTAAAGAAGATGAAGAAGAAGGGAGAAGGAGAGGGGAAAGAGGAATAAAAGAAAAAGGAAGAACAGGAAACAGAGAGGGAAAGATGGTAAAGGAGGAGATGGAAAAGAAGGGAGGTGAAGAGAGAAAAAAGAAAAAGGAGCAGGAAACAGAGGAAAAATAGTAAAGGAGGAGATGGAAGGGAAGAGAGGAAGAGAGGGAGAGAGGAAAAGAAAAAGGAGCAGGAAACAGAGAGGAAAAAATAATAAAGGAGGAGATGGAAGGGAAGAGAGGAAGAGAGGGAGAGAGAAAAAGGAAAAGGAGCAGGAAACAGAGGAAAAATAGTAAAGGAAGAGATAGAGAGGGATAGAAAAAAAGGAGAGATTTGAAGGAGAGAAATGCATGGGAGAGAGAGATTAGAAGAGAGAGTAGGAGAGCAAAGAATGGGAGAAAAGAGAAGGGAGACAAGGAAGAGGAAAGAAAAATTGCTCCGAGGAGCAGGGAGCGCCAGGCCTTGTTGGAGACTACGTGCAGGGCTGGGGAGCAGCAGAGGCTCCCAGTCAGCCGTGCTTCCAAGAAGGAAAGATGTGTAAGGAATTGGCTCTGTGAAGTGAAACGGCCTCTGCAGCAAAGCGGCTGCCAGGCCCACGCCTCCGTCTCCAACAACTGCCCATCTGCTCCAGCTCCTCGGGAAGGCAGGATTTCCAAACACTGACCCTTCTCAACAGCTTTCCACGGCCCCAAACACGTGATGTTCCGGGAGCGGGAGAGCTGGGGGTGACGGAGGAGATGCTGTCCGGCCCCTCCAGGGACAGGTGAAGGTGCTGGGGGATGGAGGCGGCTCAAGGTCCCCAAGCCCGGCTGGAGGCCTAGCTGCCCTCGCACCCAGCCGTGGTGTTACCTGCTTTCTAGAAGGAGGCTGGTTCTAGCGGACGGCCTCTGAGGGCCCTTGCCGTGTAGAAAATGGCCGGCTGCTGGTCAGAATGTGAGAGGTACAAGACACTGGGGCGTGCGAGCCCTGTCACACCCAACAACATGTCCACAAAGAAGCACGGCACACGGCAGTTACATGTTATTCCCGAGACACAAGGGATTAAGGAGTACTAGAGAATCTGGTTAACACCGTGGGAATCCTCAAAAGGCCGGCCCTGAGATGTGCCAATCCTGAAAATGGTAAAGCAACATGGCGGCTGGCAATAATTTAGTACCACTGAATACTGACCAAGACATCACCAAATGGCAAGGATAAGTGTCAGACACTCATCATTCTTCATAGGAACAGATGACGATCCCTGTGATACAAATATGGTTTCAGAAATGGAACCTCAACACAGTGGAAAGACCTCTGCAGTGTACAACTTCTCTCCAATTAGAACATAATTTTTCTGAGGGCAGGGAACGTTTGTCCCTTTTCTTTCTACTCTTAGTACTCTTACCCCTCCCAGAGCTGGTCCACAGTAAGTGCTTAATAAATGTTTGGTGATTGCTTCTTAATTCCCAGTGTGGTCAAGGGCAGGTCACTGAAGGTCACCCAGCCGGGTTTTGTCACGTGTGAAACGGGGAAGTTGGACTATATGATTCTAAGGCTCATTTGACTCCATGCCCACAATTGTCTGGACCTCTCACTGCCCATCCCCCAGAGGAAACAAAAGGAAAACAACGTTCTTAACTGACATCTCTACATCAAATACAAATAATCTTCGAGAGGAAAGGAACAATAGCCTTCCAAAATACCAAGACCTAATAGAAGAAATCACATTACATGGGAAGAGGATGCGTAATCTCTGCCACAATCCTGCCTGCTACCAGAGTTTCACAAGGACTCTTCCAGGGCACCGAAAACACAAGCTCACATTACCAGAAAAACAAAAAAAATGTCTTTTCACCCACCAGCAAGCCAGAACATTGGACATCAAAGAACAACAAGGAGAGAACGGTCGTTTCAAGGACTATTTCTAGCCAAAATACAGTTCTCCTAAGAACGGAGATGCTGATGGTTCACACAGTTCACTCTCACCACATCTGCTCGTTCCTTAACCTTTCGGGAACATCCCTGTTTCAGAGGTGAGGATGGTTAGACCCAGAGAGGTTCCGGTCTCACTGACAGGTAAGTGCCTTGGAAGTGACTTCGTGCAGGATCTTTCTGACTCCAACACTGACCTCTCTCCCTTAGATTTCCCTCCCTCTTGTTTCTCATGGAAAGGGCACACAGTAGGTCCACTGAAGGCCTCACAAAGTGGTTCGGCATCTGCACAGACAGCATGGGACCGGGGCTATTGGAAGGCTGGGGAAGAAGTTGTTTTGATTCTTGTCACCCTGACTTAGACCATCTGTAAGAACTTGGGCCAATCAGGTTAACTTCTTCAGGGCTCAGTTTCCTGATTTGTCAGATGAGGGAGTTGTACCATATAATAATATGTAACATCATATAATATAAAGTAATAATATATAATAGGCAAATATTTTCTACATTTAACTATTTAGTTTACATATGTATGAATGTATATGAATATATATGTATACATACATAAAGATCCATGTACCTGTACATGTACAAACACACATGTTTAAACATATATACAACTTTTAAGGTTCTTTAACTTATAAATTGCTTATATTATATCCATAATTGCCTGGACATAACATTTTCACCTACTCTTCTCAAAAAAAAAAAAAAAAAAATCTTGAAAACAGTATTTTCAATTTTCAATTCCGGGGCTGGAAGGCCCCTTAAAGTCTTTTGAGCTCTCATTCTAGAATTCTGTGATCCTAAATCACTAATAATTTATTCATTTGTACTTTATGATCTTTGAAAAGACTCTTATTATCTCAATTTTGCCACTGCCTATGTTAAGTTGACTTCATGCCTCAGTTTCCTCATCTGAAAAATGAAAGTTTAAACAAAAGCAGCCCTCTAAACCATTTAGATTTATTAACAGATTATTTAGTGGTCACTTTCTAACGGCACTTGTGGTTTGCCGGCTAAAAACTGTCCCCTATTTCATTGTCTCCGGAAAAGAGAAGGTAAACTCCTTGGGAAGAGGGATAGTTTGAGGACCTACATAGGAGGTGGTTAATAAGTGTTTGTGACGGGTTTTGTGTGGCTCATACCACAGCCGGAGAGAAGTTCAGATGGAAGAAGTGACTCAGAGACCAGGCTTCTGGGCTCCCTCTGGGCCTCAGAGGGCGGGCGCTGAAAAAGGAAGCCCGTGCCCCCTGAGGAGGCCTTCTCTTGGCAGGGCCCGTGCGGCAGCGTGAGTGCCAGTTGCCAGCGCGGCGATAACGTTCGAGCGGGATGACAAGAAGAAGTTTCGCTGAGGGCCGACCTTCTGTTGTGATGGCACAGGAAGCACTTCCCGGCTCCCCCTCGCCCCTTCTCACAACCGTCTCCTCCAAGACGCCCGCCACTGTTTGCGGGCTGCAGGCCTCCGGTCGGGTTACCATGGATCTGGGCTGGCATAATGGGTCTGCGTGATGTATGCTCGCTGTCAGGGCTGAAACAACAGCGAGTGTGTACGAGCCGGCCCCACCTGCCGAGCAATATGCTCTCGATCCCTCAGGCAGAGCCATACGCGGCTCAGCTAAGAAAACTTCCTCCCACTGAGCAAATGGCAGGACTGTGGAACGGGCCACGGGGAGTGCCCGCGTGCACGGCCACCAGCCCGCAGCGGGAGAGAAGAGGGAGGATGCTCGGCAGGCTCCCCTTCCCCCGGGCAAGGAGGCCTCCTCTGGGGGCCTGCAAACCCCGAGACACAAAGAGGAGTGAACAGGAGCACTGGTATTGTTCTTAAGGTGGGAACATCCTCCTTCTCTTTTTTAAAGAACACACGGCTAATCACATACATCATTAACACAATTGGCCCACAAGTTGGCTTGTTGACTGTTGATGCATGAGCTCCTTTCTTAAGCCAAAAGCAGGAGACACAGAGAGAATATAGAAATTAAGGGGGGGGTGAAGAAGCTGGTGGCCCTTTAGGAGCTGGGGTTTCTTTTCTTTTCCTTTCCTGGCCGAGGGGCGGTCTGCGGGGGACGCACTTTACGACAAGGCGTCCATGCTGCCTCACTGCAACCCGCTGGGCCTTTCCTGTGTCTGACCGCCTGACCCCTCACCGCCCCAGCCTCTCCCAATTATTTCACGCTTACGTGTTTGTGTTCCACGTGCTCTTCTAAGTTGGAGAGAGGATGGTGGCCAGCACTGGAGGAGGGAGAGGAGGTCAGCCCTGGGGTCAAAGCTCATAGAGTGAGATGCAGAAGGAATTTCTCCGGTCACCAAGTACAAGCCCCTCCCCACTTCTCACAGAGGAGGGAAAAGGAGCCACGAAGGTGATGGGATTTGGGAGAGGCAGCATTTGGGCTGCTCTGACTTCGAATCCCTTCCGAAGAAATCCCGATCTCCTGTTTTACTTGCGTTTCCCAGGAGACTGCGAGCTCCCTGCAGGCAAGGATGCTACCGCTTTACCTTTCCATCTCCAGAACCTATTCTCCCAGTCCCTTGGGCCAGAGGGGCTCAGAGCCCTTGATGATTGCAATTATGGGCTCCTCTCCTGGGGCGGGGGTCGCCTTAGCCTCCAAGCCCTGTCCATGGGGTTCTCGGGGTCCAGGCTGTGGGGAGCAGTCGGGGGTTAGCCCTGGGGGATGGATCCTACTACGTGAATGAGGAGAAGGGGGATGAATACTTTCTCCAGGGGCTCCTGTTCTGAAGAAGAAAGACAAAGGGTTCCATTGCACTGTGGGATCCCGGTTCCGGGCTGTCCAGGACCCTCCTGAGTGGTGTGGGGTGGATCCAAGTGTATTCCTCTCTTAGCATCGCATGGAAGGTAAGGGGCGCCACGGTGCCCAGAGCACTCCCCTCCCTCCATGAGTTCAATCCAGCCTGAGACACTCATCAGCTGTGTCGTCCTAGGCAAATCACTCCACTCTATTATACTATTACTCAGTTTCCTCACCCACCAAATAAGAAGGAAATGGCCAGCACCCCATTATCTTTGCCAAGAAAACCCCACACAGAGACACAGAGAACAGGAGTGACTGACTGAACAACAAATGGAGGAAGCTGGACTAGACTGACTTTAATTCTAATCTCCTTCAGAATCCGAGATCCTGGGATCCAAAGGAACCTTCACAGGCTTAGATTGTATGCGTTGTTTCCTTTTGCCACATGTCTTGCCTTTCCTCATATCTCACAAAAACACTGCAAGCTCCACAGGAATAGGTTCTGGTTTTTCTTATTCATTGTTGTGTATTCATTACATAGCAAGGAATCTCAGTAGGGGCTCAATATTTAAATTTTCATTATTGAAGGAAGAATAAACAGAACTTCTCTCTCTTAAAGGTTCAAGGCTCTCTCTTTCCAATTATGCACATACACACACACACATATACACACACATGCATATATATATATACATACATTTATATGCACACATATAAATACATATATAACTACAAACATACACATGTAATATGTAAATATACAATATACATATACACATCTATGTAACTACAAATACATGCATATAATGTGTAAATATATAATAAACATACATATATGTATAACTATAAACACACACGTGTAAATATATAATATACATACACATATATAACTACACACGCATACACATAATGTGTAAATATATAATATACATATACACATATATAACAACATATGTACACATATAATGTGTAAATATACACTATACACATATATATAATTACAAACACACATATATAATATGTAAATATATAATATACACACATATATATTCATAACTACATATACACACATATAATGTGTAAGTATACAATATACATATGCACACATATAATGTGTAAATATATACTATACACACATATATAATATGTAAATATATAATATACAGACACACATATATATTTATAACTATATATACAAACATATAATGTGTAAGTATATAATATACATATGCACATATGTAATGTGTAAATATATGATCTACATACATATATGTATAACTACATATACACACATGTAAATATATAATATATACACATATAACTACACACGCACACATATAATGTGTAAATATTAATATACATATACACATATTTAATGACATATGCACACATATAATGTGTAAATATATAATACACACATATATATATAATTACAAACACACACATATAATATGTAAATATATAATACATACACATATATATATAACTACATATACACACATATAATGTGTAAGTATACAATGTACATATGCATATATATATATATATATATATATATATATATATATATATATATATATATATATAATGTGTAAATATATAATATACATATACAAAGGTATATATAACTACATACACACATATAATGTGTAAATATTAATATACATATATACACACATATATAATGACATATGCACACATAAAATGTGTAAGTATACAATGTACATATGCACATATATAATGTGTAAATATATAATATACACACATATATAATTACAAACACACACATATAATATGTAAATATATAATACACACATATATATAACTACATATACACACATATAATGTGTAAGTATACAATGTACATATGCATATATATATATATATAATGTGTAAATATGTAATATACATATACAAAGGTATATATAACTACATACACACATATAATGTGTAAATATTAATATACATATATACACACATATATAATGACATATGCACACATAAAATGTGTAAGTATACAATGTACATATGCACATATATAATGTGTAAATATATAATATACACACATATATAATTACAAACACACACATATAATATGTAAATATATAATACACACACACACACATATATATATATATATAACTACATATACACACATATAATGTGTAAGTATACAATGTACATATGCATATATATATATATATATATATATAATGTGTAAATATAAAATATACATATACAAAGGTATATATAACTACACATACATATAATGTGTAAATATTAATATACATATATACACACATATATAATGACATATGCACACATATAATGTGTAAGTATACAATGTACATATGCACATATATAATGTGTAAATATATAATACACACACACATATATATAATTACAAATACACACATATAATGTGTAAGTATACAATGTACACATACACATATATAATGTGTAAATATATAATATACACACATATATATATATATATATATATATATATATATATATAACTACATATGCACACATATAATGTGTAAGTATACAATGTACATATGCACATATATAATATGTAAATATATAATACACACATATATATATAACTACATATACACACATATAATGTGTAAGTATACAATGTACATATGCACATATATAATATGTAAATATATAATACACACACATATATATAACTACATATGCACACATATAGTGTGTAAGTATACAATGTACATATGCACATATATAATATGTAAATATATAATACACACACATATATATAACTACATATGCACACATATAATGTGTAAGTATACAATGTACATATGCACATATATAATATGTAAATATATAATACACACACATATATATATAACTACATACACACACATATAATGTGTAAGTATACAATGTACATATGCATGTATATATAATGTGTAAATATAAAATATACATATACAAAGGTATATATAACTACATACACACATATAATGTGTAAATATTAATATACATATACACACATATATAACGACATATGCACACATATAATGTGTAAGTATACAATGTACATATGCACATATATAATGTGTAAATATATAATATACACACACACATATATATATATAATTACAAATACACACATTATATGTGTAAGTATACAATGTACACATACACATATAATGATGTGGATATATGAAGATAAATAGACAAATATTGGTATGTTAACTGAATGAATGAACAGAACCAAAAAGGGGACAGCCCCTGCCTTCAGGGGCTAACATTCCAGGGGAGGAGAGGGCTCATGTCTGTGTAGGTAAGAGGTACCCGAACGCATCACTCCCATTGCAAGGCCCGGGATTTGCTGAGCAGCTTCACCGCTGACTTCAGCCTTGCTCACCACCCGCCAGGGGCAGGAATCGGCCTCCCAGAATTCCAGACCGTTACTGTTCCCAAATTACACATGTTCCTTGTGATCCCTAGCAGATCTGCGTTGGAGACCAGTGCTAAATGATGGAGTTAATTAGAGACAGTGCTCTCTTCTCCCCCTGCTAGGGCTTCCAGATGAACCCCATTTCACAGCACTGTCTCTCCCAGGGAGGCCTTTCCTATTACTGAAGCTGGCCAGGTTCAGAGAGAGATGGGGGGGGGGGGACAAAACCGCCCAAGCAGACACACAAGGCCTCATCCCTCCCTTCTTTCCCCTTCCCCCACACTGCCCCGAGGGATGGCAATTATGTGGTGTGTTTTATGTCGGCTGTAGCAGCCAGTAAGGAGGAATGGACAAAGCAAGCCCTTGGGAGCGCTCCTTTTTTTCTCCTGGATCTCATCCCCCACCAGTGGTCCCCGAGGGAGGCTGTTTGGACACATCTCATAACGGGATACAGAAGCCCAGGTTTACTTTGACTCGTTCCCTGTCTCCTTGGCTTGGCCACCTCCGGGAAGGGGGTGGGAGGATCAGGACAATTTATTCAGCTGGGCAGCTTTCTCCCTTGGAGGAGGAAAACACAGAGTTGTCAGCTTTTCCCTCCCCACCGTCTCCCTCGCCAACCTGGTCACCCTTCCAGGCTACGCCGCGCTTGTGCAAATATTATGGTTAAGATGGAGCCGGCCACCATTCCACTGGCTTAGGGGTGTTGGCGACATGGCCATAAAATCGGGTTACGAGCTGAAACTTGGCAGGGAGAGATTGAAGACCGGGGCCGACTATTGGCTGGAACTTGAAAACAGTCAGTTTCAACCTTGATGATTTATAAGAATTCAAGCAAGAAAGCAAACCTCAGCAAGGCCTTCCCCGTGACATAAAACACTCGGACGCTTTGACAAGCAGCTGGCTCGGCGGCCAGGGGCAGGAGACTGTGGCCAAGGACCCTGCTGGCCGGCTCTAGCACTTCCCAGCACCTGTGGGGCGCTTCCCCGCTCGCCGGGTCTCAGACGCCACCCATAACCTGGAGTTTGGCGAGGTGACGTCTAGGCTCTAAACTCGAATGATTCCCTTCTGCAGGTAAAGTACAGCCCAACGGTATAGTAAGGCAAGGCCAGTTCTCCATTTTGTTTTCTGTTCCCAACCTCCAACAGCCCACGGCCCCGAGGCGATAGGGGCTGCTCAACAAATGTTTGTTAAAAATGGGCTTTTGGGTGCAGCACCATGTACACTTTTTAAGTCAATGGTATGTACGTTGTTTTCTCAATGACACATCTGGGACCCATAACTAACACGCCAGATATCAAAAGTCAGGATCCAAAAGCATATTTTGGGTGTTGGGTTGAACCTAAAGAGACAGAACTCCAGAACAACAAGTACACAGTCCTATTCCTGGGTTCCAAAAGTCAACATCACTCATAGAGCTTAGGGAGAAGCAGTTAGATATGAGTTTGACTGAAGAAGAAAAAGGGATTTGGAGATTTGGGTGGACTGCAAAAAAGTAACTGGTCATCAGGGTAATAAACAGATTTAAAAATGAAGGTAATCATGAACTGCATTAAGGGATAGGCTCCAGGAATAAAAGTTCCTTTGTGCTTGACACTGGCCCAATCACATGTATCACGGGAAATTCTGGGTTAAAGGTTTTAAGAAGGATGCTGAAAGTGGGTGTTCTTTACTTAGGGCCTATTCACTTATTTTTTTTAACACCATTTCAATATAATTTATTTCCTTTGTAACTGACATTTTATTTTATGCATTTGAAAACGTTAGTTCTTTGAGATCTCGGTGAGAACAACCATGTCAGGAAGAAAGCCGTGTCCATTCTAAAAGCAAGTAAATATACCAGGAGTTAAGAAAGTCTGATGGTTAAAATGCAACCTTTCCCAGTAAGATCAGGAGTGAAACAAGGTTGCCCACTATCACCATTACTATTCAATATAGTACTAGAAACGCTAGCCTCGGCAATAAGAGCCGAGAAAGAGATTCAAGGAATTAGAGTAGGAAATGAGGAAATCAAACTATCACTTTTTGCAGATGACATGATGGTATACTTAGAGAACCCCAAAGACTCTGCTAAAAAGCTACTAGAAATAATTCAAAATTTCAGCAAAGTGGCAGGATACAAAATAAATCCACATAAATCCTCGGCATTTTTATATATCACTAACAAAATGCAACAGCAAGAGATACAAAGAGAAATTCCATTCCAAACAAATGTTGAGAGTATAAAATATTTGGGAATCCATCTACCAAAGAAAAGTCAGGAATTATATGAGAAAAATTACAAAACACTTGCCACAAAAATAAAGTCAGATTTAAATAATTGGAAAGACATTCAGTGCTCTTGGATAGGCCGAGCGAATATAATAAAGATGACAATACTCCCCAAACTAATCTATTTATTTAGTGCTATACCAATCAGACTCCCAAGAAACTATTTTAATGACCTAGAAAAAATAACAACAAAATTCATATGGAAGAATAAAAGGTCAAGAATTGCAAGGGAACTAATGAAAAAAAACTCAGAGGAAGGTGGTCTAAGTGTACCTGATCTAAAGCTATATTATATAGCAGCAGTCACCAAAACCATTTGGTATTGGCTACGAAATAGACCGGTAGATCAGTGGAACAGATTAGATACAAAGGACAAAAAAGGATACATCTATAGCAATCTAATCTTTGACAAACCCAAAGATTCCAACATTAGGGATAAAAATTCATTATTCGGAAAAAACTGTTGGGAAAACTGGAAATTAGTATGGCAGAAATTAGATATGGATCCACACTTAACACCATATACCAAGATAAGATCAAAATGGGTCCATGATTTAGGCATAAAGAGGGAGATAATAAATAGATTAGAGGAACAGAGGATAATCTACCTCTCAGACTTGTGGAGGAGGAAGGAATTTATGACCAGAGGAGAACTAGAGATCATTATTGATCACAAAATAGAAGATTTTGATTACATCAAACTAAAAAGTTTCTGTACAAATAATACTAATGCAAACAAGATTAGAAGGGAAGTAACAAATTGGGAAAATATTTTTAAAAACAAAGGTTCTGACAAAGGTCTCATTTCCAAAATATATAGAGAACTGACCCAAATTTATAAGAAACCGAACCATTCTCCAATTGATAAATGGTCAAAGGATATGAACAGACAATTCTCAGAGGAAGAAATTGAAACTATATCCACTCACATGAAAGAGTGTTCCAAATCACTACTGATCAGAGAAATGCAAATTAAGACCACTCTGAGATACCACTACACACCTGTCAGATTGGCTAAGATGACAGGAACAAATAATGACAAATGTTGGAGGGGATGTGGGAAAACTGGGACACTAATACATTGCTGGTGGAGTTGTGAAAGAATCCAGCCATTCTGGAGAGCAATCTGGAATTATGCCCAAAAAGTTATCAAACTGTGCATACCCTTTGACCCAGCAGCGCTACTACTGGGATTATATCCCAAAGAAATACTAAAGAGCGGAAAGAGACATATATGTGCCAAAATGTTTGTGGCAGCTCTTTTTGTTGTAGCTAGAAACTGGAAGATGAATGGATGTCCATCAGTTGGAGAATGGTTGGGTAAATTGTGGTATATGAAGGTTATGGAATATTATTGCTCGGTAAGAAATGACCAGCAGGAGGAATATAGAGAGGCCTGGAGAGACTTAAATCAACTGATGCTGAGTGAAATGAGCAGAACCAGAAGATCACTGTACACTTCAACAACAATGCTGTATGAGGATGTATTCTGATGGAAGTGGAAATCTTCAACATAGGGAAGATCCAACTCACTTCCAGTTGATCAATGATGGACAGAGGTAGCTGCACCCAGAGAAGAAACACTGGGAGGGGAATGAAAATTGTTAGCACTAATATCTGTCTGCCCAGGTTGCATGTACCTTCGGATTCTAATGTTTATTGTGCAACAAGAAAGTGATATTCGCACACATGTATTGTACCTAGACTATATTGTAACACATGTAAAATGTATGGTATTGCCTGTCGTCGGGGGGAGGGAATAGAGGGAGGGGGGGTAAATTGGAAAAATGAATACAAGGGATAATATTATAAAATATATATATATATATATATATATATAATAAAAAAAAAAAAAAAAAAAAAAAAAAAAAAAAAAAAAAAAAAAAAAGAAAGTCTGATGGTAAGAATATATGACAGCAGAGGAGTAACAGTGAAGTAACAGTCAGAATGGGTTCACAGAAGATCACGGAGGAGGAGTAACAATGAAGTAACAGTCAGAATGGGTTTGCGGAGGATCACGGAGGAGGAGTGACAGGGAAGTAACAGTCAGAATGGGTTCACAGAAGATCACGGAGGAGGAGTGACAAGGAAGTAACAGTCAGAATGGGCTCACGGAGGATCACGGAGGAGGAGTGACACTGAAGTAACAGTCAGAATGGGCTCACGGAGGATCACAGAGGAGGAGTGACACTGAAGTAACAGTCAGAATGGGCTCACGGAGGATCACGGAGGAGGAGTGACAAGGAAGTAACAGTCAGAATGGGTTCACGGAGGATCACGGAGGAGGAGTGAGACTGAAGTAACAGTCAGAATGGGCTCACGGAGGATCACAGAGGAGGAGTGACACTGAAGTAACAGTCAGAATGGGTTCACGGAGGATCACGGAGGAGGAGTGAGACTGAAGTAACAGTCAGAATGGGTTCACGGAGGATCACGGAGGAGGAGTGACAAGGAAGTAACAGTCAGAATGGGTTCACGGAGGATCACGGAGGAGGAGTGAGACTGAAGTAACAGTCAGAATGGGCTCACGGAGGATCACAGAGGAGGAGTGACACTGAAGTAACAGTCAGAATGGGTTCACGGTGGATCATAGAGGAGGAGTGACACTGAAGTAACAGTCAGAATGGGTTCACGGTGGATCATAGAGGAGGAGTGACAGTGAAGTAACAGTCAGAATGGGTTCACGGAGGATCACAGAGGAGGAGTGACACTGAAGTAACAGTCAGAATGGGCTCACGGAGGATCACGGAGGAGGAGTGACAAGGAAGTAACAGTCAGAATGGGTTCACGGAGGATCACGGAGGAGGAGTGAGACTGAAGTAACAGTCAGAATGGGTTCACGGAGGATCACGGAGGAGGAGTGACAAGGAAGTAACAGTCAGAATGGGTTCACGGAGGATCACGGAGGAGGAGTGAGACTGAAGTAACAGTCAGAATGGGTTCACGGAGGATAACGGAGGAGGAGTGACAGGGAAGTAACAGTCAGAATGGGTTTGCGGAGGATCACGGAGGAGTAGTGACAGGGAAGTAACAGTCAGAATGGGTTCGCGGAGGATCATGATTTTGGTTAAGAACCAGTATCCAGAATTCTCCTGACGCTGGCGATCAGATTCTGCCGGAAATGTTGCATCTGAGTAAGACTCAGTGTGAATCAAAGGATGGAAACCATTAAACAGACCCTTTAAGCCTGGTAAAATCACTAGACTTCACCCATGGAAAACTGGAAGCCATGGGTCGAGGTGCAGGGAGCTGGAGGAGGCTGGAGAACAGCCCCCGAGGAGAAGGCCTCCGGACACAAGCCGGAGATGTCGCGAGAGAGGATTCTTGGTCAGGGAGGGGTTTGACAGATAACTTCCCAAGTCCCATTTGATTATTAAGAACACATGACTTTGGGACTGACTCTAAATCATGTTTGGGAGTCTAGAACAATCCTATGGGAAGAAAGCAGGACCCTCACTCCAATAAAATCCCAGATCTAGGGCTGTCTGAGGAAGTGATATAGATCCACGGAAGGGAAAGAAACTTTTCAAACTCAGAAAGAGCTTTAGGTCTTAGGTTCCTTCTTCTATCTTAAAAAAATGGAAGTACCTCTTACCAATCAATGAATATTGGTTGTTTTCTGTCTTTCTTTTTCAACATTTATAAAATCTTGAGTATCAAACGTTTTCTCCCTGCTTTCTTCTTCCCATCCTCAAGATAGCAAACAATCTGATAGAGGTTATACAAGTACAATCACGTTAAGCATACTTCCATATTAGTCACATTGTGAAAGAAGGATAAGAACAAAAGGGAAAGGCCATGAGAAAGAAAAAATAAACAAAAAAGTGGAAACAGAATGCTTCAATCTGCAGAATTGGCTGTTTTCAAAACAGAGTCCATCTTGTCTTTTGACTTTTAATGTCAAACTAAATACAACTTAGCAACAACTCACTGCAAGTTTGTTCAATGACGAGCTGAAGATTCCTGTTCCTTATTGGAACTGACAGGCAATGCATTTGGACTCTGTACTGATTACATGAAATTATAAGTAGTTATGGCCTAATTGGTTAAAAAGAAAAATAATACAATTCTCTTAATGCAGCTATGCTTTGCGGTAAAGAAATGCTAAGACAATGGGAAAGACAAACCTCAGCTTAATAATTTAAATGAATCTTGGATTGACTCATATATAATGGTATTAAGAATTTACCAAACAAAATTGTTGTTCTCACTGATGAAAATTTTAAAAAAATAATAATAATCTGGATCTTTTTCCTGGCAATGGTCCACGGCACACATATAAAAATTTTGTTTCCTTGCCCTAGTCTTCATTATGGGACTTAGGCTGGATCTCTCGGAAGGGCCAACCCCAGGAAGTGGTCATATGCTGAGGGAGGGGGACCTCCTGCCATCACCAACTCCATCTTCTTCCAGGCAGTTGAGGAAAGAGGAAGATTGTTCTGGGAGTGGGGGGAAAAGTCTGACTCTCCATTTAAAAACTGGCAAATCCTCAGTAGGAGAGAAGGAGGAATCATTAAAACAAACCAGGAAAAAAAAAAAAAACCCTTACACTTGTTATCCAATACTCACATCGAAGAGGTTTTATATCCACACATTTTAAGAAACCAAAGGGGAGTCATAAACCCAATTCAATTTAATTGGGTGCTCTCCTGACAGAATTGTTATTAATAAGATTGCATTGTACAAACCGCCCCGAAATCCCAAATGCAGCCGACTGTACTAGCAAAAACATTTAACACCCAGCAAGCAACACGCGACTGAGTTGTTACCGCTCAGGCATCCTCCCCCACATCCTCTCATCAAAACCCCCATCCTTCCTCCTCCTCTTTCTCTGAAAAAAAAAAATCCAATTCTAAAAAAAAAAAAAAAGAAGAAGAAGAAGAAGAAGCTTGTCTTGAGCAAGTCCCATAAATTATTCACATCATATTACAGTGTATGTCAGCAATCTTGCAGTGTTTAAAAAAACTTAACTACAAGCCAATTAAAATGTAAACTGAGAAAGACGGATGGGGCTGGGTCGCTCTGGTGTGAACTTGAGCAGCTCATAACAATATGCACTACAACTTCCAGACCTGCTAATTTGACAGCTACTTTCATCAGCAGAGTCTTTCTACCTCCTCCCTCCTCCCCTTTAAAAAAAAAAAAAAAGGGAAAAAAAAAGACGAAGAAGTGTTTCTCTCAGGACAAATGGTTCCATATCCTTCCCCATCCAGCAGATTAATCCCTTGGGTCTTGTAATCCTTCACAGGCACTCATTGTGTTAGTTAGGAACAGATCAGTTATTTTTCCTTTCCTTTCTCTTTTTAAGGACGCACAGTGCACTCTCCACTGTGTCCCTAGGCTCTGGTTTATTGCCATTCTAAATCAAAATTGTTTCACTTGAAATAGAGCTCCGGGGAAGGGGCAATTGAAGGGGTTTTTCTGTTGGTAAGGCAGGGGAAGAAGGAAGTTTGTCAAAGGAAGGAGTTAATTGATTGTGATGATTTTTCCATTAAAAAAAAGTCACCTTTAATTTTCTACATTATTTTATTCCCAAATAATTCACAAGAATAAATGAGTGAACATTTATTAAATACTTGCTTTATCGACTTCATTTTCTGGGTAATTCAGGTACATGGCAAATGTTTACTCATGTTTTACTTGCTTAACATTCAACGAACATTTATTGAATCATTTTGCTGAATAAGAGGCAGAAAAAAGTGGTGATACAGAAGAAAGACTAGAGGTCTGAATTCAAATTCCGCCAGTGGTACTTAATACCCGTGAAACCCTGGTCATGCTAAAATATCCCAGAACTTTCAAGATGGCTTAATGTTCTAAATTTATGACCCTACTCAGGTGGCCTTGGAAAAACCATTGAATTTCCCCAGCCTTCCATTCTCTCAAGGGTTCAATAAATACTTGAACCAATGGCCTTTAAGTTTTCATCTTGTTCTAGATTGACGATCCTAAGAACCCACACGATAGAATTCACTTGAGATTATTTATTAATTGTACATGGCTCGACAATGAAAAGAAAAGTCTTTTTGAACACCATGAGCTTAAATTCTAGAAGTAAATCTTGAAAAGATTCTCTGCCCATCCTTCCCTCAGACTTCTGAGGCCTCCTCTACTCAAATCCCTTATCAAAACCGGTCAGATTCATGGTATTTTCGGCATTTCTCTCTCTCCTCTATCCAGCTTTATTGCTTCTTAGGTCCACAATTCTGCTATAACCTGCCTCCAATTGGCAAACGTGGGCATCTCTTTCTGAGGCTGGCACCTCTGAGAATTTATCTGAGATCTCATTTATGAGAGGAGCATCAGTTAGAATTTAAAGCATGAACAAGGTGACTTTAAATAGGCTCTGGACAAGAATGAGAACATCCTTGTTTCCTTTAGGACCCTGGAATGTGGGAGTACAGCATGGACTGAATCAACTTTTCCCCCTGAAATAAAATCAGGAAATCCATTCCTTTACACTCCCTTTAATATTAAACAGTCAGAGATTCTTAAGATAGAGTGGACAGAATGCTGGATGTAGAAATGGAAGACCTTCATCCAAATCCTGCTGTGGACACTTATTAGGCAAGTCACAATCTTTATATGCCTCGGTTTCCTTATCTTTAAAATAATACGTTTAGACCTTTCCCTTCTAGCTCTAAATGTATCAATAATCCTTTAAGTTTGGAAGTCATCGGAACAAGAGTCTGCTCTGAAACAGAAGGCCAGTGGTCATCCGGTCTCCACTGACAAATTTCAAGGTGAGCGGCTTACAGTGGCTCTCATGGACTCCCACAACCTCATCTAATGCACCTAATGCTCAGGAAGGACGTCCTCAGAAACCCATAGTCAATGCGTCTCTTAGCTGCCCCTCTGGCTAACATACTGTCCTGTTACTTCAGGAACTCGGGAAATGGGCGTCCCCACAAATGTGCCTCAGACTGAATGCAGAGGGAAAGCTCTATAAGGCTCATGGCCAATGTGCATCCCTGGGCGACTCCATGGAGAGAGAAGTGGACTGGGAAGCTGGAAGCTTATGGGATGCCACTTAAACTCTCCACTGCAGCTTCCACATCTGTAAAACTGGGGATAATAATAGCACTGACCTCACTATCTTGAGACTCAAATGAGCTAATATGCACTCTTAAAGTGCTAGGGATCTGCAAAGCTACAGATGCTTATTATTAATGTCGTTATTATTCATATCATCCATAGCTCATAGGACCCAAGTTAATCACAGGTTACATTTGTGAAACTTCAAGCCCATGGATACAGTGAATCAACTGGAAAGGTCAACTCCAACTAGCCAAGACTAAAAGGAATCCCTCTGCTTTCTTGACAGGCAATGGTAATTGTTTCAACACATACTCATGGGGTCCTATAATTGGTGAAACGAATCAGTTCATTCAACAAGCATCTATTAAGCACCTACTGCATGCAAACAATGCAAATCAAGCCTCAGCTCCTGCTGACGTCAGTAGTGACAAAAAGATTTTAAGGGGAGATAATTAGTGATTTGTAGGATCAAAAAGATCTGAAGAAGGAGGCTGTCCATGTCATTGTTGTCATTTGTCCTTGGCTCTCAAACAGGACCATGACATTGGGCAGGTGATGCTGTGACATGCATGTGAACTGTATTGGAGGGAGGGAGTGCAAGGCAAGGTCACCAGCCTCCCTTTCCCCTTCAGATCCCTCTGGGTCCATGGCCAGATACAGGTCAGGACTTGGAGATAGGCCTGGATGCTATGGGAGCCCTTGGTCTTTTTAAGCTAAGTCCATGAGCTGAAATCTTGAGGAATTTAGTGATCTGAAGAGCTGGAAGTAAGGAAAGAATATATCAGGGAGGAGAGACAAAAACGTGGAGAATTTAGAAGGAATGCAAATTTAATTAGTAAATGCCTAACAGGCTTAAAGACATTTAGGTGTTGGCGTGGGCTCTTTCTTTTTTAAAGTCTCATTCATGGCCAAGACGGGTTTTAAAACAAACTGAAGAAACAGAAACATTTGCTAAAAGTGCTCATTAGGGAAGAAACAGGAAAAACACAGTCTGATGGCCTTATGGGCATCACATACAGAA
This sequence comes from Sminthopsis crassicaudata, assembly GCF_048593235.1. Lineage (NCBI taxonomy): Eukaryota > Metazoa > Chordata > Mammalia > Dasyuromorphia > Dasyuridae > Sminthopsis > Sminthopsis crassicaudata. The sequence continues at coordinate 460,159,352 of NC_133620.1, forward strand.
AGCGAGGCTGAGGTACGAGACCGAGGTCTCCAATTTTGTTCAAAACAGTAAATGGTGCACCAATATGGATAGCCCAACAGGCTCTATTTTTAGGTCAACGTGAAATATACCATCCAAAAAATTAAAATATGTAAAAGGAGAATTGGGAGAAGACAAATGACTGAGGAAAAAAAAAACCTATTTTATTTCCCCTATTAAAAAATTTGCAGGATAAACCAGCTTTAAATTATATATAACCATGGGACATATCTAGATGCTAGATAACAAAAGATCCAAAGATAATACAAGATTTTCAGGCATAAAGGGTAGTTTCAATATTGCTAATTTCCTTTCCTTTCCAGATTCACCCTCCACCTCTTCCCCAGTCCAAATCTAAAACAAACCTCCGATGAGGATTCAATTTTAATTTCATCTCCCAGTATCATTTAGTTCTGAGATGTGGAACTCAGTGAGCTGACTTGTGAACGTTTGCTCGATAAATATATAATCTCCCCATACTATGAATGGTTAACAAAGTGAGAGTTGGTACCATGATGCTGAGAATGAGATTATAAGCTTTGACCACCCATCCATAATATAAATTCCTGGAGGATAGAGTTTTTCTTTCATATTTATATATATGAAAGAAAACTATTATATATATATATATATATATATATATATATATATATATATATATATATATATATATATATATATATATATATATATATATATATATATATATATATATATATATATATATATATATATGAAAGAAAACTATATATATATATATATGAAAGAAAACTATATATATATGAAAGAAAACTATATATATATATATATATGAAAGAAAACTATATATATATATATGAAAGAAAACTATATATATATATATGAAAGAAAACTATATATATATGAAAGAAAACTATATATATATGAAAGAAAACTATATGTATATGAAAGAAAACTATATATATATATATATATGAAAGAAAACTATATATATATATATGAAAGAAAACTATATATATATGAAAGAAAACTATATATATATATATATATGAAAGAAAACTATATATATATATATATATGAAAGAAAACTATATATATATGAAAGAAAACTATATATATATATATATATGAAAGAAAACTATATATATATATATATGAAAGAAAACTATATATATATGAAAGAAAACTATATATATATGAAAGAAAACTATATATATATGAAAGAAAACTATATGTATATGAAAGAAAACTATATATATGAAAGAAAACTATATATATATATATATATGAAAGAAAACTATATATATATATATGAAAGAAAACTATATATATATGAAAGAAAACTATATATATATATATATATGAAAGAAAACTATATATATATGAAAGAAAACTATATATATATATGAAAGAAAACTATATATATGAAAGAAAACTATATATATATAGGAAAGAAAACTATATATATATGAAAGAAAACTATATATATATATGAAAGAAAACTATATGTATATGAAAGAAAACTATATATATGAAAGAAAACTATATATATATATATATGAAAGAAAACTATATATATATATATATGAAAGAAAACTATATATATATAGGAAAGAAAACTATATATATATGAAAGAAAACTATATATATATATATATGAAAGAAAACTATATATATATGAAAGAAAACTATATATATATAGGAAAGAAAACTATATATATATATATGAAAGAAAACTATATATATATATATGAAAGAAAACTATATATATATATATATATATGAAAGAAAACTATATATATATAGGAAAGAAAACTATATATATATGAAAGAAAACTATATATATATATATGAAAGAAAACTATATATATATGAAAGAAAACTATATATATATATGAAAGAAAACTATATATATATAGGAAAGAAAACTATATATATATAGGAAAGAAAACTATATATATATATATATGAAAGAAAACTATATATATATAGGAAAGAAAACTATATATATATGAAAGAAAACTATATATATATATATATATATATGAAAGAAAACTATATATATATGAAAGAAAACTATATATATATATGAAAGAAAACTATATATATATAGGAAAGAAAACTATATATATATGAAAGAAAACTATATATATATATATGAAAGAAAACTATATATATATAGGAAAGAAAACTATATATATATATATATGAAAGAAAACTATATATATATATATATATATATATATATATGAAAGAAAACTATATATATAGGAAAGAAAACTATATATATATAAAAGAAAACTATATATATATATTAAAGAAAACTATATATATATTAAAGAAAACTATATATATAGGAAAGAAAACTATATATATATGAAAGAAAACTATATATATATATGAAAGAAAACTATATATATATATATATATATATATGAAAGAAAACTATATATATATATATATATATATATATATATATATATATATATATAGGAAAGAAAACTATATATATATAGGAAAGAAAACTATATATATATGAAAGAAAACTATATATATATGAAAGAAAACTATATATATATGAAAGAAAACTATATATATATATATATATATATGAAAGAAAACTATATATATATGAAAGAAAACTATATATATATATGAAAGAAAACTATATATATATGAAAGAAAACTATATATATATATATGAAAGAAAACTATATATATATGAAAGAAAATTATATATATATGAAAGAAAACTATATATATATATGAAAGAAAACTATATATATATATGAAAGAAAACTATATATATATGAAAGAAAACTATATATATATATGAAAGAAAACTATATATATATGAAAGAAAACTATATATATATGAAAGAAAACTATATATATAGAAAGAAAACTATATATATATATATATATATATATATATGAAAGAAAACTATATATATATATGAAAGAAAACTATATATATATGAAAGAAAACTATATATATATATATGAAAGAAAACTATATATATATGAAAGAAAACTATATATATATATGAAAGAAAACTATATATATATGAAAGAAAACTCTATCCTCCAGGAATGTGTGGGTGTATATATATATATATATAAAGACATTTATACATATAGGTAAATCTATAGTTTATATGTAGATAGATGTGTGTGTTGTTGAATTTATTAAGAATTGGATTTAGAATGGAAACCCCTTGAAAGCAAGGAGTTCCCTCATTTTTTTAGTCTTGGAATCTCTAGGAATCAGTATAGTGCCAAATAAATCCCTAAAGATTAGGACAGGAAGTGTGATTTCACAAGAACAGGAAAATCTCACTTTAAGGATTCCTACCAAAGCAAGCATATATGCACACATGTATCTACACATAAACTATATATTTACCTATATGTATAAGTGTCTTTTTATGTATATAAAGACAGAGAATTTATGAAATGAAACTCTGTCCTCCAGGAATTTATATTATGGATGGGTAGTCAAAGCCGATAATCTCATTCTCAAATAGCACCTTCTCTGCTACTTATATTCTTAGAAAGAAAGGCTGCCTGGAACACTTATTTGCAGTATATATAAGATTTGGGACTTGAAACCAGCTCTTTCTGATTTGCTGCCAGTTTTCCAAATGTATATTTATTTGAATGTAGACTATGATCTCCCTGAAGACAAGGATCATTTTTATAGTATTTTATCTTAATCCACCTAGACTGTTAATAAATTCCTCTTTTGACAGCTAGATTTGATGAGAGCGAATAATAATAATAATAATAATAATAATAATAATAATAATAATAATACATTATGGGGTCAACAAAGAGCTTTGCATCTCATTTGAACGTCATAGGAGCTCTGTGAAATTTATCTCCACTTAGTAAAACACAGCTAAGTGTAGAAGTGGCTTGCCCAGGGTCCCACAGCTCTGTAAGTATCCCAGGCCAACTCTGAAGTCAGGTTTTTCTGACTCGAGCCTCCCACTTTATTGACTGTCCCTGGATCTAATTGGATTCCAAAGAGTGGAGCCTGTGCAGGACAGCGTGTGATGGGCACAGAAGATAAACCAGGCAAGCATTCACTGATGGACTAATAAAAAGGACCAGTTTTTGTTTGTTTGTTTGCTTGTGTCCAGGGACAGATAGAGGCCCTTTTTATTTTTCTCTATTAAAAGAGCTGCCGCTTCACCTATTCCAAGAAGGATGGCTCTCTGCTCATTTCGCTTCCCCAGGCCATGCCCAAGTAACAGTGCAAATTGTTCCCCTGGGACGCTTTCTGATGGGCAGATTCTAATTTTCACTTTCAACTGAACTAAGGAACAGACTCAGCACGGCATTAGCATTTCATCCTAGGTAGAGCTCCTGGTGATAAATATTTCAAGGGAAGCCTTTCTGCAGTCTCGCTGCCATGCACCGAGCTGGATTATTTAAACAAGAAGGCCTTCTGTCTCTTCCTTCCCCTCTCAATCGGGGCTCTGTTGCTAAACCACAAGACAAAAGCTTGCCACAGTGTAAGGGAGCCAGCAGACACTCTCCTGGTTGCCCCGCGAGACCAGCGTCTCTTAAAAATATATCTAGTCATTAAGACTTTTCTGACAGTCATCCGCTCGGCCCTGCTGGATAGCAACCAGGGTGCAAAGTTTCCTAGGAGCACTGGCTCATTAAGGGGGGAAGGCATTATCTTAGCATTGATCTTATCTGTATGTTAAACACACTTAGCTCCTTGTCAAGACACTTAACTTTCCAATATGGTCAATTACCAGATAATAGCGCCCACTTTCTCATGTCTCGCTGTTTCAATGGCCCGATCAATAAATCAGAAAACACCCCATTATTAAGGGGCTTCTGATGTCAGGCAGCCAGCCAGTCAGTGGGGAAAGAAAACCATTTCTCGGGATCTAGCCCTTGAAAATACAGTAGGTGGTTCAGATCAATCCCATCTAAAAGTCAATTTTTAAAAATTCAAGACAGCATAAAAGCAAAGGAGAAAAAAAAAACAAAACCAAAAAAAAAAAAAAGAAAAAAAAAAAAAAAGAACCTGACCTCAAGGAGCTTACATTCTACAGGGAGAAATAAACATCAGTGACGTGTAGAGAGTAGATCCAAGTTTGCATTATCGTTTAGTTAAACTGTAATTGAAGAACAACGGCGTACTTACTTACAATCAGAACACCTGGCTCGGATTCCGTATGAGACAAAGACTATCTGTGTGACGTTGGGCCAGTCGCTTAGTTCAGCTCAGTCCTCTGGACAACGAGTACACAGCTACGGCTCTTGGTCATTGCGTCTGACGTAAGATAACGCATGTCAAATGCTTCACAAACCTAAAAGCTGAATGTCAGCAACTGCTAAACGAACTCATCCTCATTTTTAATCTCCTTTTTCAGAGTAGTTCAGATAAGATGATGATAATTATCTTATATTTTTCAGAGTAGTTTAGATATGATGCTGATGATTCTCAAATGAACCCAAGAAAAGCCCAGTGAGATAGATACTGAAAGAATATATGCACTGTAACACATGTAAGATGTATGGGATTGCCTGTCACCTAGGGGAGGGAGTAGAGGGAGGAAGGGGATAATTTGGGAAAATGATTACAAGGGATAATGTTATAAAAAAAATTATTCATGCATATGTAGTCAAAATTTTATAATAAAGTGACTTTGTTTTCAATAAAAAAGAAAGAATATATGCAACTTATTCAATGAAAATAGACATTTTACTGTTAAGAAAACCAAAGCTCAGAAAGTTTCAGTGTTTCCACTAGAGTTGCATAGCTAGTTAGTGTAATTGGTAGCATTTGAATCCAGGTCTGGATACCAAATCAAGCATTTTATCCAATATTCCAGAAATTCTACAACT